>NC_056738.1:72429229-72716729 GCF_019279795.1 Protopterus annectens
TGGTGGTGAGAAAAGTATTTCACCACTGGGTCCTACCTTGCTGCTATCTCTTTGTGTCCCCTCTGATCAAGAAATTCAGCAGTTATTTTGCCGTAATCCCCCCCGCCACTGGGAGTCACTTAGAGACGCTCTCCTTCATGATTCGCTCCCCTGCCTCCCCCCCCCCCGACTCCTCTGATATGTTAGTTTCTAAAGAAATCCAAGACTATGCTGAGTTCCTTTTCCGTGGTACCTTGTTTAGGTTTTGGTATAGTTTCTAAAGAAAGCCAACAGATCAGATCGAAGAAGAGAATAATCCTCGTTGCCCTATTCTGGCCTCATCATGTCTGGTTTCACTTTCTTTGGCCTCTTCTACTTCGGAAACCCTGGATACTCTTGGGAATATAGGTCTGCTAGCCTACCCAGATAGAATTTTGTAGATAGTTCTGTCATTTGTAAATATTAATGTAAGCCACATGCTTGTTCTCTTTGCTAAATGTTGAACTTCAAAAAATGTAACCACATTGCTCTCTTTTTGAGGAAAGCTGATAAGTCAAGCATTGTGAAATTCTTTGATCTAAAACTCGGAGCCACTACGTCTAGAAGGAGGCATTCTGCCTATTGTTTTGAGGCCAGAGTTAATGGCTAGAGTTTACATGTATAATTTCTTTCATTGCTCTGGCTTCCCGACCAGCCACAAGATCAAAAGGGCTATTGACCTCTGAGTTTCTGTTAGCCTGGGAACCAGAAACAAATGATGTAATCTGAAGTGAATCAATTTAAGGACAGAAAGAATGAGGGCATTTAGTGTTTGTCTTCAGAACATCCAATATCACCAGCATTGTCTTGCTCTATATGTAAGTTTATTTTAGAACTGTGTTTTCTCTTAGGTATAGCTAGGAACTAGGAAGATTAAATTCGTTTTTTTTCTTTGTTGATGTTAGAACTTTTCTACTTTATGTATTTCTCTGTGATCTCTGAACTGTTGAATAGCACTTTGTAGTAAGATGTATTGTCTTGTGTTTTTATTATTAAATATTTTTAAACCTTTCCACTGTGGCTGTTTTGTGTAGAGATTTTATCTCTAGAGTACATTGCATATAAATATATATATATCTATCTATATATCTATCCATCTATATATATATATATATATATATATATATATATATATATATATATATAGTGATACTGGCCAAGCCACTTCATTAAGCCTTGACTGTTCAGTTGCACTTACCATTTGGATAATAATGTTGCACACTGTAATTGGACACCCTTTCATTAGGGCCTTTTAGTAGCTGATAAATATTAGTGGGTGGTGGCAAGTGGTACAACCATATAGTCTGTGTAAAGGGGGCACAGCTGAGATCCTGTGCCAGCCTTCCCGAGGAGTGTCTGTGTGGTTCTATATAACTCTTATCTCAAAGTGTGTGTATGTCAGCTACTTGGGCAGGGACACGAAGCACTGGTTGGACAGAGAGGGTGCTGGAGGTTTTAGCTTCCCCAGTAGGCTGAGATCTGGACCCTGTAGCTGTGCCAGTATGGAGTCTTTTTGGGAAGCTGCAGAGAAAGGGAGAAACCAGCCCCAGACTGACTGTGATCTCTGTGTGCTCTTAAGGGAAATTGTACTTTACTGTATGTATTTATTGTCCTTTCCCTATATGGACGCCCCTCACTGGTGTTAGTGGTGAGGATTGAGGCTCCTTGATTGCTGGGCCAGTGCACGGGCGTCACAACTGGACCCAGCTCCAGACCTGTTGTCCTACAAGGAGGGAATGGTTCATCCAAGTCTTCAGCATCTCAAGCTCACTGCATGACTTCTCCAGTTTCCATGATTGCCAGGCTTTCCTCCCTTATTCCCCAGTCTGCCGCATCATTCTGGCCCACCACAGGCCTTCAACTAGAAATTGTACCATAAAACATGGGTAAAATTTGCTTTATGGTCACTTGATTGTAATATTGACCCATATGTGGCACCTATAGACAGAGTTTTAGAATTTTTAGCCTTGTATCAGTCAGGCTCATCAGCTTCTACCATTTGGGTGCATCTTGCTGGCATGTCTTACTTCATATTGGTTTCAATGGTTCATCACTTATATCTCATAAACTTTGTAAAGCCTTTTTGAAAGAAACCTTAATGCTCAGGCATCTGTTTAAAGAACCCTCTGCTCCATGGGATTTGTATTTGGTACTGAAGTATTTCATTTCTTCTCCTTTGAACTTTCAGTAACTTGTAATTAAAGTTCTTGTCCTGGAAAACCTTATTTTTGATAGCTGTCACTTCAGCCAGGAGAATATTTGAAATTCAGATCTTATCCTCCAGACCCCCCTATCTGATATTTAATAAGGACAGGGTCTCCCTCAGCACAAATCCTTCCTTTTTGCCAAAGGTTGTATCAGGGTCAAATATCAATCAAACCTTGGATCTCCTGGTCTTTTTTCAAACTGTCTGCACTTACTAGACGTGCCCAGGCAATTACATTTTTACCTTCACAGAACAAAGGACATCAGAAAATCCAACCAAACTATTCATTGCCTTTTCTACACTCTCTTTAGATAATCCAGTATCTAAGGTTACCTTGGCCAAATGGCTTGACTGTATCACCTTTGTTTACAACAAAAAGGGACTTCATCTGCCATGTCCTGTGAAAGTTCAGTCAATGAAAGCTGTAGCAGCTTCTGCAGTTTTTCATGCTAGAGTTTCCCTAGATGATATTTGTGCAGCATCTACATGGGCATTTCCTCATACCTTCATTACACATTACAAACTGGCCCAGGTCTCTAGGGTACGTGCATCATTAGACTCGATGGTGCTCAGGAATATTCTTCCATTAGACCTCCCAAGATTCAGGTAGCTAGGGACTCTGTCCCACAGTCAAGGATTAAGTTTAGATTGACAACATCAGATTAAGATGTTATGTCTTACTTTAATGTTCCATCTGTGTTGTCAGTCTTCACTAATCCGTGATATTCCCACCCTCCTTCCCCCTGCCTTATAGCTCTTGGTAGACCATATATTCCCAAAGACTGGCTTAATAATAGGGACACAGATATGGTCTCTTGTTTGTTACTTTTTGTCTGTCGCTATTGTAGGCAAACTCTGTCTGAGGTAATTTGGTGAGGAGCATCATGGTAGAGCCTAGCTCGAGAGTTTTTGGAAGGCGCAATCTGGAATAATGTCCAAGTCTGTTCTGAAGGCTCAGAACTGAGCCCACAGTTAAGGATTACTGAAGATCGACAACACAGATGGAACATTATGGTAAGACAGAACTTCTTTATAATTTGGACACAGTAGCCACTCAGCACTGTTTTGTAAAGCGATGGCCACTGCGTCATAGTCATGTGATGCTCTGGATCTGTGTGTGTGTGTGTGTGTGTGTGTGTGTGTGTGTGTGTGTGTGTGTGTGTGTGTGTGTGTATTTAATTATTGCATATATGGAGTAACAGAACTGTGGAGCAAAGCTGAACTGACACTAGCTTGAAGCTTAACTTCGGGGATAGTGGTGTCAGTGCAGTGGGCTTGCTGCAACTTTTGTGGGGTGTCCTGGTCCTGAATTGACATGTGTCACTAGTTTTTGCGCCTCTTAGCCATTGCAGCACTGTTTCGAGTAGAGGGAGTTAAAACCCCAGTGTTCACCAGCATGTGTAATGTGCGTGTGTGTGTATGTGTGTGTCTGCAAGTCAAAGTGTACTGGACAGCAAGATTTGCAGTTGTGGACTGATGAGTACTGACAAGGTGATGGGCAGCTGGTGTTATAAGACTGGGTTTGGGGTGTTATAAGACTGGGTTTGGAGACAAATGTAGCAATATTGAACAAACAGATTGCCCGCATTAACCATATATCATTGTTTTGTGTGTGTGGTGTGAAAGAACTATGGAGGAAATCTGTAATGACACCTGCTTGCTGCCCTGTTGAAGGGGACACTTGTGTAAGTGCAGTGGACTGGCTGCATTAGGTAAAGATGGGAGTCTTGAGCTGATATCCATCAATTGTTTTTGTTTGCCAAAGCCAATTAAAACAGTGTTTTGCAGAGAGGTGGGAAAAACCTCAAAGCTGACAGATATGTTATGCGGATGTGGGTGGCAGTTTGTTTGTAGGGAGTGGAGGTGTACCTTTCTAAGTGTGGTGTGAATGTTATGCATTGTGAAATGTTGGGATGAAGAGTAAAACTATGCTCAGTGTGGTCTCTAGTGATTTCAACCTTGCTTGATTAAGACATGTACATCGCTCTGTGTTTGTCAGTATGTTGAATGCCCTGTTTGGAGTATGATGTCACTGCAACAGCTGCTAGTACTGTTTTAATACATTTGTGTCATGAAGTATGTACATGCATGTGTGATTTGGGGTAGTTGCAATGCAGAACAGAAGAGAAGGAGTGTCGGACCACTTATCAGCGTACCCCGCAAATGTCCTTATAATTTTGTCTTGTATTTTAGCCCTGACATACTGCAGTCCATAATGCTTTTAGAAAAATGTGCTGGATTTCCATGAACAAATAATGTTATTCATTGCAATTAGAGACTACTTTTCCCCCCAGAAAATGAATGTTAATTAATGTAGTCTTATTTTGTGAGCTTACTAAATCAGTAGCATGGCTGTTTTCAAAAGTAAATGATTTGGAAGCTTTCTCTGCAAATCTGTTGCTGAGAGGCTGAGAGATATGCTATAAGTATGCAACTAAGGCAAACTGCATAAAGTGATGGTAACAGAAATATTGGGTCACATCAGAGGCTTTTTTAAACACCTTTATTCAATTAAGACTTGTGACATATGCAAATTTACATTTATATAACTTCCGCGGTGGTGCAGTGGTAGCGTTGTTGCCTCACAGCAAGAGGTTCTCTTGTTCGATTCTTGGCTGGTGTGCAGGGAGTGCCTTCTGTGTGGCGTCTGCATGTCCTCCCCGCGGTTGAGTGGGCGTTCAAAAGACATGTGTAAATGGGCGTGCCTTGGTTGAACGTCGAGCTGGCACCTCGGCGTTCGTGAAAATCTACTGCCAGTCATTAGCGGACCGGAGTTCTGCTGTGGTGATCCCTAACCGGGAAAAGCCGAAAGACAACAACATAAAAGTAATTAAACTGTATTAACAAGTTAAAATTAACAAAACATTATTCTTCATGTATATTGCCATTTGTCATATATATCCTAAGCAACATTACATAAGTTATTCAGTTCCTGTCCCTTTCTTTTTTTACACAAGAACAAGAAGCATATGCTTGGGAGGTTATTGTTAAGAAGAAACTGAGAACTGTCTCATTGATACTGTAACGTCTGGCATTAAATGCCATAGTTTACGTTATGCAATAACAGAAAAACTATACAAAGATAACCACGTGAGTAGACAGAATGCAATTCAAATTGAATATTTTACTGTGAACATCTTAAGAAATCGATAGATTGGCCTAAACTCTGGATTGATGTGTGCTTTCTGTTTAGAAATAATTCCATATAAGGGTACAATTTTAGTGGCACATCAGGCTGTGATTTGCTGAGTGGTGTTCAAAAGACATACGTGAATGGGCGTACCGTCATTGAAGGTTGGGTGTTGAGCTGGCACCTCGGCACCGTAAAAAGAAATCTACTGCCAATCATTAGCAGACTGGAGTTCCGCTTTGGTGACCCCTAACCGGGAAAAGCCGAAAGAAGAACCATCAGACTGTGATGTGGGGTCTATATTAAATAAACAAACACTTAAAATGTTGAGTTTGACATGCTCGACACAATTAAGCGAACGTTTATTTAAAAGACAAGATAAACGAAAATCATAATATCAAAAAGTTTTGTTTGGCCAACACCTTCCTCCAAGTGACGTAAGGGACTAGAACATAATAAACAAAATAAACGTTTATCAGCAACAACAAGAGAAATTGAACTGAGCTGAATAAACTTTTAAGGATAAGGAAAGTAGAGCTGGGACTCACTGTTTTTTTGTTCTTGTTGTTGCTGATAATTTTGCTACTTGTGTGGTCTTTTCAAAATAAACGTTTAAACTAATTCCCCAAATTAAACCTGTGTTTACTATCTAACAAGCTATACATACCCTGAACGTGAAACACCTAGTATACAAACAAACTAAATTTACATTATACAGAAATAAAGCATTAAATCATCCCCAAGTGTGCTCGATAATGAACATTAGAATAAACGTTACATTTTCAAAAGAACTGCAACAGCCTGAAGAAAATCCTGAGTACTATACTCATCTTTATGTTGTAGTACCTGTTGCAATCTGTCACATTTTAGAACTGTTTTTCTTTTTTTAGGGGACGGAGGACATGCAGAATGTAAATGGTGTCTAGTCTCATTTACCTTATTCTGCTCTTTAACAAGCATGGACAGCACAGACGGGCTATCACATATCCGCCGTCCAAGTAAACAGCGGATACCTCTGTGCAATCCCTCAACCAGATTTTGCGTATGAGGCAAACAAAGTGTATTCATTGCAGACACATTCTGGAACCCAATACTAAACATAGGAGGGAATCTGGAAATACAAGATAATCTTGTGTTCTGCTTTCTTACAATGACCCAGAACATATGTATCCGAGAAATAGGAAAGTAACTCCTTACCCTAACTAGGAAATGATTCACTTAGCTGTATAAACGCTGTAACAACTTCATCAACTTCTAAAAATGACAAAGCGATTAGCTTTTTCACACATCTGAAAGTTGACGGACCTTCCAAACAACCTTGCTAGCCCTAAGCTTTCTAACTTTCTCCAGACAGCCTGACTAAAATGGTAAAGACAACCCTTTGAATATTCACCTGGGAAATTGTGTTTTACACTGCGAAGTGCTGCCATCTCAAAATCAGTTAAAATAAATTTAACTGAAACATTCATATTAGCCTTTGTCAACAAATCAGTGAGAGAGTTCCACATAAAGTTATAGCATTTATGTGATTTATTTGACATTAAGCAGAAAACTAATGGGACACACTTCGTATTTCTGCCAACTGTAAGAAGTCCATGAATGCTGTATAGTTGTCTACACAACCGACCTTTTGTTAAAAACACACCATCCATCATCCACATAGGAGATTTACTTAAATCCCTAAGATTTTCAACAGTGGAAAATACCAAAACATGTATCTTGTTTGCAATATCAGTCATTCTTTTCTGGACAAAGTAACATCCTTTTAGGGTACATTCACTTGTGTTTACAGTTTCTAAACTAGTGCAGGCAGGAACATAATTTCTAACTGCAGAATGACAGACCCTGTTTACCTGCTGTAACATTGATCGCCTTGTTGGAAGGGCAGCTGTATACTCTGTAGATGTAGATGCACAAACATCATCTACAACTACAGCATGGGTATCCCTACATGTACGAGCGGTTTCCTTCAATTTCTCACAGGCACTGTATTTTTCAACGTCACAAACATCAGAGGCATGGTGATGCCCTGTACATTTTAATAGTAGTTCACCATACATTTCTTTCTTAGTCACTGCATGGCCTTTACAGGATTCCTTTAGTTTACCTTTACAACACCAGTACTTCCGATCTTTCAGTACCTTTTCTAGGCTGTACAAATACCCATCTATATTGAGCATATCTTTCCCTTTCTGAGACTTGACACACTCGTAATAGTCTCCTGCAACACCTTGTGAGAAACAGTTTCTATTAGCCATAATGTAACGCTATTCTAAAGCACGATGTTAAGTGATTCGTGTACTTCATTTTTTACTGACTGTGCAGTATGTACGTAATGTATTGCAATTAAATATATTTAACTTGTATGCTTAGTGGAACGTACTTTCAGTTATAAACGTAACCTCTAACTTTAATTTCAGTTAACGTAACTTACATGGGTACAGCTTTAATATTTATTGTGTATCTTTTATGAACTTACGTCAGACGTAGCATTTTTCATGTAGGCCAAACATAACCATTCGAAACTCCTAATTTAGATTATTTGAGCTCCCGATTAAATAAACGTTCACTTAAATTGTGTCTAGCATGTCATACTCGACATTTTAAGTGTTTGTTTATTTAATATAGACCTGTAATTTGTTTGATGTCTGTTGTCATGCAAAATTGACCAATTAGTTGAATCTAGCCAACCTGGAAATGTGATACTCTAGTTCATTGAAGGAGGAAATGGTAGGAATAACTTGGCCCGGAACTGAAACTTGCAGAATTGCTCTTTGTAAAAAAAAAATTTTTAGCTCTGTAATTTGTTGACACTTTTGCGAGCTTCTTTCAGAGAATGTGTAGTACATCAGTAGGAACATTTGTAAAACTCTGTGCAAACCAGTCAGTGACACATGATCTGCAGACTGTCAAACATGGTAGTTTTTTTTCTGATGTTCTACTCTTAAGTGAATCTAAGCATAGTCTGACAACAAATGGTAGAGCTACTTATCAGAACCAGTGCTGTCATAGTGCATTATGGGACAGATTTAGCTTTCCAAAGGAGTCAGGATGTCTGCCCCAATGAGGACAGAAAAGGATTAAAAAAACTAAATAAAATTAGGAATGCGTACTTATTTTGCTGCAGTCTGCTTTATTAGGTGCAGTAATTCATGGCAACATAAAAAGTGTATGTTTTTTCATCGTTTGTCTATAGTGGTCCTGTAAGTCATTGTGTTTAAAGTTTTTGTGTTCTGGAGTTATCAAGAATAATTTCTTAACATTTTTTTTCTAAATTCATTCATATCATCCAAATACTCCTATATTTTTTCACTTTAATACTTTGTAATTTCTCTACTTTTGAGTTTCCACTTATTCTGCAAAATCTAAACCTTTGCCAACACCTCTAAATAACTTCTTTCCCAAGCTCTCTCTTTCCTCTTTTATTTTTGTTTTGTTTTTAAACCCTTATTTTATTTTTATCCCACTCACTAGCTATCCCTTCTTAAGAAATGTCTATCTTTCCTGAAAAATTTCAAATCGTTTCCACTACCCATTGATTAAGTTCTTTCCTTTTTAACAGGTAATTAAGAAAGACAGAAACCAGTGTCTTATTTTTAATTCATTACTTTGAATCTTTCTCAGTTTTTATCAGTGCATGATCTGAAGTAGTTGTTGGATGTGTCAAAACTTTGACTTAAATAGACATGCTCCTGTGAAAATAAATTCTGCCAAGTCTGGCTCAGTTATTATACCCTGTGAAATATTATGTAAATTTTCTTAGTTCCTAATACTGAATTCAAGTATTACATACCAAACACTTTCATGTATTTCTTCAGAAATCTGCACCCTTTTGTTGTATTTTCCTATCTAGGTCTCCCTGATAAATGTTCACCATTGCAAATCAAGTTCCATTCCCCATCAGTAAATAATAATCTCTGTTTAAAGCTGTTTCTTCGAAAAATTCTCTTAAGCTCCATAGTAGCGTTTGCCATTAGAATACAAAATATGTGCCCGTATAATTCTCCCCCATTGCCATTAATATCACATGTCTGCCATTGTCTTTTTTTTCCCTTTTCTGTCACTATTGGAGTCCCTTTTACCGTCATTATTACTTCCCTTTTTCTTTGTCCCTGATATTTTGCTGAATGTCCTCCTTGAAATCATTTGTCAAATTTACACGTTCATTCCTATCCTTATATTTTTCCTGCAGCATTGTTATTTGCACCCCATATTTTTTAATATAATGCAATATGCCTTGCTTTTTGTCTGTACTTGTAAGGTAAATGATATTCCATGATATGAACAGAGTAGCCATTATGATGTAAAACTATTACTTCCACTTTATACATGACAATTCTTTTGAATGCATTTCCAACTTTTAGCTTGCTTGCACACTAAAGTTTTGCAAATTGAACTTTTATGTAATCGTCTTTTTCTGTCTATTTGAACTTGTCACATTTTCAAGACTTTTTGCTTCATTGATAACACACAAAACTACAGATTTTCAGACCTTGCATCCTCTCAAGTTAAACACACAAAACTATGCACAATGTCAATGAAATGCTGCCCACCCTTCCAAACATAAGCAGTTGCCCCAAATCAACAGCTGCACCCACAGACATTACTTGTTCTGAAATGAAGGTTACCCATGCTATAGTACATTTTACAGCCTGGATTCCCACTTAAAGTTATCAGTGTCTGTTGTTTTTTTATTTCTGTTCCGTTCCAAGATGTGAAAAACAGCTTGCATGCTTTCAGTGAACATTAAATTTTAGGGGTTCTGTATTAGAACATTACTCCACCAGATGCGTAGTAGCAAGGACCACCCAAGCCCCGCCCATCACTCTGCGCATGATGCTTATTTTGAAAACTGCTTTGAATAAACCTGGCAAAACCATCCTCAGAAAAATGAGTATGCTAAACATTGTAATTATTTCAATACAAAGCCTTTTCTCCCATATTTGCTGGTACCAGGATTTCAATTTCCAGTGATCAAAAGCTTTGCTATATTTATTACATCTTGCACTAAATAATTTGGCAGACCATGTAATTACAAATGTTATACCAATCCAGATTTACCTATTCAAACTAACATAAAATGTGCTGCATTTATAAAAAAGTATTACACTATTATGCTGAGAATTACAATTCTTTAAAGGGGAGGGGTGCGAACGCATAATATGCTGCTTGTATAAAAACTATTACATAGACTTAAAATTCCTGTTCTGTAAAGGTGCGGGTGGCGACCTTTCTGGGAGATCTTTTTTATTCCACTTATTAAATTTATTCATTGCCCCACTGCCTCAGAATATTGCTTGTTGCTTTATCTCCAGAAACATCTTTTAAGGAATGTGGGGGATGCACCTGCAAAAGCAATTACTGCACATTATACCAATAAAAGGTGTGGATCTATGGGTTATGGGTATGGACTGCAAAACGGGAACTTGTGGATAACTGTGTACATACTGCCCTTCTGACCTTCTTCTTACCCTACAACACAGTTATGTGGTTAAGGAGTACAAAGTGACAAAGCAAGTCAGACAACCCAAGGCATGTGGTGCTTTCGAGGGTGCACTTATAAATGTAGAAAATGAGGATAAGTTTATTTAATAGCAACACACCAAACAGCCAATGCCTTTCTTCACTTTATTTTGGACCAAACAATTAAGCAATAATTCAATTAGTACAAAATTTCTTTTAAAGTGACCTTGTCAATAACAATATTCTGCACATATTATAGAAAAAATACAAACAAAAATTGACTAGGTCACTTTAAAAGAAATTTTGTACTAATTGAATTATTGCTTAATTGTTTGGATATGTGCTATAAAAACCAACAGTTTGTAGCAAGTAAATGTGATCCTTGAAGGCGAACTGCCGAGGTACCAGGTCCAAAATAAAGTGAAGAAAGGCATTGGCTGTTTGGTGTGTTGCTGCTATATTTTTGCTGTTGCTGTGTTTTTGTCTATTTTTCCAAGCCGTGCTGATCTTGAGGTTAAGTCTAAACAAAAATTTGTTTGGAGAATCCGAACAATTTAGCCTTTTATTTCCATCATGTCACATAATGGGAACACAGAGCGGAATTCTACTATGGAGACTCTTTCATTTTTGGAGATGGTGTCGGAACGTGAAAGGAAGTTCATTGATAATGATCCTTGGAATCTGAGAGGTAATGTGGAAGCTGATGGTCGTTTTAGCACTCTGAACAAGTTAATGGCTAAAGAATCCGCTCTCTATTATGATACTAGACTGTTAGAAAAGTATTTGAGTCTAAATGTCACACCCAGAGGGCTCCGAATAGATAAATTACCGGCTGCACCTTTTTCAGACGAAGAATCTGACTTACTTGAAGAGTGGAAACAAACATCCCTTCAATGTACTTTGGGTTGGTTGCGTACGCTTGTAAAGCGTAACAATAGAACTCATGAGAAACTAAAACAAGAGATTTCCACTCTGCAAAATGAACTCTTGGTTGAAGTGAATTATAGAGCTCAAATGCTTGATATTAGTGAAAAAATAAATAAATTGGAAGCGGATGTAGTGCTTAAAAAACGTGCCAAACTAGTCCGGGACTTAAAGGACTATGACACCGGCATTATTTTCAGCTGGCAACGTGAGTCGGGACGTAACCAATCGAGGGGGAGAAGCTGGACGAGAGGTTTCAAACGAAGAAACATGTCAGCTTCGTTTTCATCGGCTGAACGCCATGCTGCAAATAAGAACGTTTCTTTTGCCAGGACCGAGAACATTAGCCGGGTTCAGAACAGAGAAGTTTCTGAGGATGTAATTGAGGCTTCCAATTCCAATTCCGCTAAAGCTGTGAATTTTCAAAGTGATGGTCGGAACAAAGGAAAGAACGGAAGAAATGGCCGCAAGGGTCGTTATAAATGAACATTTGATAGCAGAAAATGTATGTATGAATAATTCTAATACATTACAATGTATAAATTTGTCTGATTTGCATTTGGATAATGACATGCTTAGTGTGTTAAACAAAGGGAGCAAGTTTGTTCCCACTTTCTTTCCGACATATGCTGACATTTATTTAGAAGTTAAGGCTTTCATTCGGAAACTGTTACTTAGAGTGTATTTTAGTAAATGTGTTAAAAAGAAAACACCAAATGCAGAATATTTTGAACAAAGTGAACAAAATGAGGAAACAGAGTTGGATGAAAGTCTTATGAATGTTTCAATATATAATTATGAACATGATGAAAGCTTTCTAGAAGAGAATATTGAAATGTCAGTTAGTTGCCAAATTGAAAATGAATGTAATGAAAACTACAGGACTGGGTATGGTAAATTAGAAATGCCAAAATTCAAGAATGTTAAAAGTAATTTTACTCCAGCCATTGTTGTACCAGCTATAACATTGTTTCAAAAGGTGATTTTGAAAGAAATTGAGGCATCATTTAAGGAATTTTGTGGGGAGAATAAACAATTTAACCTTAATAGGCAAGAATGGCTAGCCTTAAAAAATTTAAGAGACATTAAAGACCAATACATTTTTAAATGTGCAGACAAAGGGGGAAATTGGGTAATTCTAAGTAAATTAAACTATTGTAATATGGTTTATAAATTGCTTATGAATGCTGAAGAATATAAAAAACTTGATTATGATCCACTTAAAATTTATAATGAAGGTTTGTTATTTTTATTGGAAAAGGGTGCACGATTGGGTTTTTTCTCACATGGTGATGTTAAGAAGATGTATATTAAAGAACCGAATCCCCCTATATTATATGCCCTACCAAAAATTCACAAAGACATGGTTAACCCTCCCGGGAGACCTATAGTCTCGGGAATAGGCTCATACATGGAGAATGTTAATATTTTTTTGGATTCTCAGTTAAAGATGTATTTAAACAAAGTTAGTGCTCATATTAGTAATACTTATGATTTAATTAATGTTATTTCCAAGTTGAGGTGGAATTCTGAGTACTATTGGGTAACCATTGACGTTAAGTCACTGTATACTAACATAGATAAGAGATGGGGATTAGAAGCTATCAATAATATGTTGGGTGAGGGACCCAGAACTAATTTTTTGGTCTTATTGTTAGAATATTGTTTAATGCACAATTATTTTATGTTTAATAAAGAATATTTTTTACAGACCAAGGGAACAGCCATGGGGGCAGCTTTTGCCCCCACATATGCTGTTATATACATGGATTTTTTTGAAAGAAGCTTCATTTATCCCACTGAATTTTTCAAGAATAGGGTAGTTTATACAAGCGTTTATTGATGATTTAATTTTGTTTGTAAAGAAATGCATGAATTTTATGATTTTTTTGAAAGTTTGAATAATAACACACATGGTCTTTCTTTCTCTTATGAAATTGATAGGAATGAAATCAACTACTTGGATTTGACTTTGTTCATAAGAGAAAATGTTATTGAATTTAGACCGTACAGAAAAAGCACTTCAGTTAATATGTTTTTGCATGCTTCCAGCATGCATCCCCCCCATTTGTTAAACGCACTACCCTTTGGAGAATTCAAGAGAATTCATTCTCACACTAGTATACAGAAAGATGTTGATGATGAATTAAATGATGTCTTTTTGAGATTAAGGGACAGAGGATATGATGCATTACTTTTAAACAACACAATGGTAAAGGTAAAAAACAATGGGAAGGACAAAGACATCATGACATTTAAACATGATACCTGTAGACCTTCACTAATAGAGAAGAATGTGGAGAAATTATTTTTTGTTACTAAGTACACTACATTCTCTAATAGATTAGTTGGTATAGTTAGAAGGTTTTGGTATTTGGTAAGTGAGGACGATAACATAGGTGAATTGTTCCCCCATCATGTCATCTTTTCTTTTCAAAAAGGGAAAAATTTGAAAAACATTTTGAACTACAACTGTTGCAATGATAGAATTACACAGTTGGCCAAAACAGGTACATTTAAGTGTAACTCTTGTAGTCTTTGTGATAAGGTTGTTAATATTAATTCCATTAATGGTATTATTCATACCCCTAAACATTATTTTAGTTGTAAATCTATTGGGGTAGTATATGCCTTGACCTGCAGTTGTGCCAATATTTGGTATATTGGCCAGACCAAGAGGATGGTCAGAGTCAGAATTTTAGAGCATCTGAGAGACATTAGGAATTTTAACTTACTCAGTCCAGTAGCTAAACATTTTGTGGATATTCATGAAGGTAACAGTGATAGTTTAAGATTTGGAGTCTTGGGTAGACCATTTGTTTGTATTGGTGATAATATCACCAACAAACTATTAGAATTAGAGACAAAATTGATTCTTAAGTTCAATACTTTAAGGCCATATGGTTTAAATTTAGAATTGGGGATATGATGGACTTAGAAGATATGAAATAAATAAATGAAAACAAATAACAATTATTTCAAAATATTTAAGAAAATATTTTTTGAAAAAATATTTAAAAAATATATAAAATTAATTTAAAATAACATAATAATAAAAAATATACATGTGTGTGTGTGTGTTTATAAAACATTCTTTTGAATAATATGTATAATGTTTTGGCATATAAAATGAATTTTTATCTTTTAAAGAATGAGTTTTCTATTCAAAAATGAATTTATGGGTATTATTTTTTGTTTGTATTTTTTCTATAATATGTGCAGAATATTGTTATTGACAAGGTCACTTTAAAAGAAATTTTGTACTAATTGAATTATTGCTTAATTGTTTGGATATGTGCTATAAAAACCAACAGTTTGTAGCAAGTAAATGTGATCCTTGAAGGCGAACTGCCGAGGTACCAGGTCCAAAATAAAGTGAAGAAAGGCATTGGCTGTTTGGTGTGTTGCTGCTATATTTTTGCTGTTGCTGTGTTTTTGTCTAAGTTTATTTAATCTCTGTTTTACATTTCATATACTAAAAGCTGTGATAACTCTTAAGGATGAAGCCTGTGTTAAAAATGGTCAGAGAATGAATATTCACAATGGCTATTCACCATGTCACTGTATAATCTGCTTGGCTTGTCACTCAGCCCTGTTAATCATGTAGGCTGCGCAAAAATCGCGGTGGGGTAATGTTCTAACTTGTCTTTTCAGCTTTTCCTGGTTAGGGGTTGCCACAGCGAAACTCCGGTCCACTAATGATTGGCAGTTGATTTTTATGGTGCCGAGTTGCCAGCCCGACGCCCAACCTTCAGCAAAGGCACGCCCATTCATGCATGTCTTTTGGAGGCCACTCGACCGCGGGGAGCACATGCAGGCTCCACACAGAAGGCACTCCAGCCGAGAATCGAACAGGTGAACCTCATGCTTTGTGGTAAAAACGCTACCGCTATACCACTGCAGAATTGTTCTAATACAAAGCCAAAATAAGTGCACTAGCTGCCTTTAAATAAACATTTTGCACTGATTTATTAAATGCATTAAAGTATTAAAGCTACTTGAGAGACAACTACTTGTATATCTTATTCACTTCTCGCAGTTTGTAACTTCGTTTATTTTTCACTGAACTGCTTGCCACTATTTCTTTAAATGGACATTTCTCTCAGCACAGAGTATTTAGAGGTCTCATTATTAATTGCTTACTGATGCAGACAGCTCGTAAAAGCAGCTGATTCATGTCAAAACAGCTAGTAACTTTGCAGATATATGAAAGAATCTGAGTAAGTTTCAGGCAGAACAATACTGTTCAGACTTATCAAGGATAATTCATTGCTCTTGTAGACTTTGTCTCCCACTGAGAGCATTTGCTAATGGAAAAAAGTAGCTAATGACTTTGCAAATACAAGAAAAGATCATCTTCCAAGCCTTTGATCATTTTGTTTTATTTTTCAAATCTAAGTGTTTAAAAGAAAAAGCTATTCTGTAGCTTAAACCAAAGACATTAATCTAGATACCCACCCCTGTAAAAAAGGAGGTAGCTTTATTCTTTGTTTAAGATGGTTATTACAGTTTTATATCCCCCACTCAAGCAGCCCAAGATTGCAGTATTGTATTAAATTTTAACTTGCTTCTTTCCAACTTTTTATTACCTTGTTGCAGGATGAAGCTTGAGTACATTTACAGCTAAGGAAAATTTATTTTTTTCTTTAATATCTTTAGCATGTACATATAAGACTCCTCCACCTAATTTGCTTTTCAGTTTCCCATGCAATTTATATCATGAATTTTTTTATATAAATGTTAAGAGCAAAGGGGCAGTGCAGTGGTGCAGCAGTTAGCATTGTCACCTTACAGCAAGAGGCTCGCTGGCTCGAGTCTCGGATGGGGTGCCTTCTTTGCAGAGTCTGTTTGTCCTCCCTGTGTTCACAGTTTCCTCTGGGTGCTCCGATTTCCTCCCACACTCCAAAGATATACAGCAGGTGGATTGGGCACTCTAAATTGGCCCTAGGTGTGAGTGTCTGTGCAAGTGTGTGGTATGGATGAATTACCGTGGCAGGGCTGGCTACCTGGAGTTGTAAACCTTGGCTGTAGATGATTGTCACTGTTGAAGTCACACCCCGATGTTGTGTGCAAAAATGGGAAAAGGGGTTGATGAATGGATGGGTTAATAAGAGCAAAAACTGTTTTACTTTCAGTGTCCTTCTAAATATTTATGACGTAAAGCAGGGTATATGCTTCACATTTCAAGATACCAAACTTTATCAGTCACTTCTTGCAAATCCACATTTCAAATTTGGTAGCTGTCTATCTGGTGGGATTGATGATTTACAGTCTCCTAGTTTTATTCACTAATTTCATAATGGACCAGTAGTCTTTCTTGTAGTCATTTACGTCTCCCAGTACCATTCTGTGATTCAAATCCAAAGTACTCCCGGTTTTTCTTGTCATTTCTTGTGTTCAAGCTTTTTCTTTTGGATGAATGGAAAAGGTTTCACTTGTAAAGTCATATGCTTTGTTAAAAGAATGAAAAGCGAAGTCCTTTTTTGCTTGCTCACTGTCTTTGTTGGCTAAACGTTATTTCCTCCTTCGACTGTTCCGCATCCAAAAATTCTTTGATTCTCCGGGAATAAAATGTTCTGAAGGATGCTGGCTAAAACTGCTTGAATCTCACACCTACCTGTTGGCATTCTCTGATTGCCGGGATAAAGTTACTTCTCTTCTGCTTGGTGTACAGTGATTAATCATTTTGCAGAAGCATTCTGTGTCCAGTTTTTAAGTACGTATCTTTTCTGCCACAATTTGGTCAAGAGGAACTCTTTTATGTTGGTATGATTGCAACTTTACTAATATAGCTCTTGGCTGTTTTCTTAAAGCCAAGTTTGGAGCATGCACATGCTACACCCTTTCAACTAACATATCCCACTGTGGAACTAGTCCAATTGCTTATTTGCTCTTTAATAAAATTAATACTGTCTGGTTCTTCCAGTTTCTCTGGTGCAGCAGAAAATTCATGATCTGAGGTCTGTTTTCATTCATTCCCCAACAGATGGGCTTGGATCCGACTCAGCTGCTGTTTCACTGATCGTGGATACTACAAGCTATAGTCCCCATCATTCCCCAGATCTCGTTTGCCACCATTGTGAACAGACGTGGTCACTGCTGCTCTCCAGGGTGCTTTTTTAAAAATAAATTTTTATAATTTTTTCTTATAACTATCAAACCTTTGACTGTTGTTCTCCTTTTACCTTTTTCATATTTTTCAACCTCCCAAGTGAATACCTACAAATAGCAGCTGATGCTCTGGCCTACCCATTATCCATCTTGATTAACCGATCTCTGTCAGAAAGTTACGTTCCCACACTGTGGAAAGTATCACATATAATTCCCCTCCACAAAGGCGGACCCTCCGCAGAACTAACCAATTACCGTCCCATAGCTATTCTCTCTCCACTCTCCAAAATACTAGAGAGATGCATACACTCTCAGGTCTCAGACTACCTCCTTACTAACAACCTCCTTTCCAGTACTCAGCATGGTTTCCGACCAAACCATAGCACCACCACTGCCTTACTCTCCTTTACTAACACTATCCTTCAGCATAAAAACAATGGCTATCTCTCCTCTGCTACTTTCCTAGACCTTTCTAAAGCATTTGACATGTTCCCACACAAACAACTTATCTCTGTCCTCAGTAACCTATCCTTCTCACAATCAGTCACCAACTGGTTTCAGAGTTACCTGTCTGACCGCCAACAATCCGTTGTATGGCAGAATGACATATCTCCCCAACTACCCGTCTCCATAGAGGTTCCCCAAGGATCCATCCTTGGACCCCTACTCTTCTCTGTTTGCACCAATAATCTAGCCTCTGCCACCAAACATGGCACACTCATACAGTACGCAGATGACTCGACCATCATCTGCTCAGCCCAGTCCCTACCCAAACTGAAAAAAGTCACACAGGAAGCCTTTTCCTCTGTTGAAACATGGTTATCCGATGCCCAATTAATACTCAACCCAAACAAAACTAAACTACTCATCTTCCAACCCACCAAACATACTCAGAACAACTCTCACTTTAACATCACAGCAAAAGGCAACACCACTATATACCCAACTGAACACACCAAATTGCTAGGAGTGGAAATAGACAATAAACTAAAATTTGACATTCACATATCCATGACCATAAAAAAGTCCACAAAAAACTAGGAGCGTTATACAGAAATAAGCAATTTCTCACCAAAGCAGCAAAGATTTCAGTAGCAAATTCCCACCTTATCTCCACCTTACTTTATGCCTCTCCAATATATACCAACCTAAGGCAATGTGATCTAAACAAGCTAGAGTACCGTAGTCACCACTGTCTCTCACTTGCTGAACTGAGCTGGCTTGAACTCCCTCACCTCCTTCAGTGGTATCAACTGTCACTCGCCCACAAACTAGTAAACCATCCACTAAATGTCCCATCCCTCCTGAATCTACTCCAACCCTATCGCATCACCAGACCACAAAGATCCAGCAACAAAAATCACTTGCATATCACTAAAGCCAATAACTCTGCTGGTGAAGCACTATTCTCTTGCGCCATAGCCAAATTATGGAACTCACTCCCACCCACAATTACCTCCGTACCATCATGCACCCACTTCAAAACTTTACTAAAAGCGCACCTAAAAACATGCTGGCTATGCCCTTGCAACTCCCACTCTAATATCATCCATCCTATCCAACAACTACCTTTCTTTCCACTCCACTAACTACCTTGCTTATAGCAAGCTCAGATGCTCATAAGCCTAGTACTTATTATACAGCAGGAACTTCTCATTGTAACATTTGTTAATGTCTGTTATGTACTTCACTGATAAAGATTCTAGTTGTCTACTGATGTACTATGTTCTTCATCTTTAAATATGTTGTAAGTAATTGCTATGTTAAATTGTTAATCGCTATGTAATCCAATGTAACTACTGATGTTCTTCATCTCACATTGCTGCAGTCCTTACATATGGGTAGTCCGCTGTCCTCGGTCGGCCCGAATACCAAAGTATTAGGCTGACGTCGGTCATGGGCACTCAAATCTGACATCAGAGCGTCAGGGTATAAAAGCGCATGACCGACGTCATATCCTCAGTCTTTTTTGCCGCATGGTCCGATGCAGAAGCAGCGTTGCAAGTGCCGTTCGGCATTCTGAAATTTTCGTATTCTGAGTTTCAGACCGAAACCAAGTTGGGCTAAGTACCCCGTTAGAATATTTTTGTTTTTTCTTGCCTCAGTTAATTCCGGATGTCAGAAAAAGTGAATAATTGTATTTCTTGTGGGAAACAGATACGCATAGGGATTATCACTCTCTTTGCATTCCTTGTTTGGGACGGACCACGTAGTCGGGTGTCGATTTTGTGCTAGGTTTAATAAGCGCACTATAAAAGAAGGTTAGATTGTGCTAGGTTAGTCTTTGGTAAGCGGTGTAATTATAATATGCCGTCGGATCCTCCGGCGCGCACAAAGACAAATCCTTGAAACCTAGACAGGTTGATTCGTCTGTTTCGGACGCCGGTCCTGCAGAAACTACAGTGGAGCAGGTGGATCCGGCTGAAGTTTCTGTTGAGTCTCAGGGGGAAACTTTGATTTTGCAGGATGTGGCCTCACAGGAGTCAGGTCAAGCTGAAGGGGCCTCTCAGGTTACTGTTCTCCCTTCTATGCCTAAGGTGGTTAGGCCTTCTGCTACTATTTCTAAGGCTTCTTCTAAGGGCAGGTCTGTTTTGCCTTCCTCTGGTGTTCCTCCAGGTACTTCAGGGTCTGTGCCTAAGAAGCACATGCTTAAAATGGCAGAAGATTTGATTACTTTAATTAGAGGTTCTATGCCCCCTCCTGATAAGAGGCCCAGGGTGGAGCCAGAGTTGGAAAGTTTGGATCAGGCCTCAGAGGACTCAGACTCTTCTGCTGAAGATATTCAAGATTTTCCCCCTTATTCGGATTCTGATGCAGAGGATTCCACTCCTTCTGCTTCTCCTTCAGAGGATTTTTCATTTTCAGAAACTCTGCATTCCATGAGGGAGCATTTTAAGTGGGAAGGACAGGATTTCTCTGATTCACGGAAGAGGCTTAGGGAATTCTTGTTTTTACCTCAGCATAGACCCTTGGCTATACCTCCTGTTTTGGATGTTGTTCAAGATGTTTTCTCGGAGGCTTCCCTTAATCCAGATTCTTTGCCTCCTGCCAGTTAAACCGGACAGGTATTACAGGGTGCCTGAGGCTCATAAATATCTGTATAAGAGTCCTAGGGCGGACCCAGAAACTATTAGTCAGGGGCCTAAGGGTGTTAGAGCTTCTGTTGTAAAGAATCCGGTTCCTCTAGATAAGGAAGCTAGAGCTTTGGATAGATGGGGTAAGAAGGTGTATACCTCTTCTACTTTAGCAATGAGGGCTTTAAATTGCCAGTTTCATATGTTGAAATATCAGAATTTCCTCCTTTCTCAGCTAAAATCTAAAGTGGATGCTTTGGCAGAGGGCATAGAGTGTAAAGAATTGCAGGATTTAGTACATGTCTCTGAACAGGTGGGTAAGCATTCTTTGCAGTGTGGTTTTGATGCTGTACAGGCCTCTTCTAGGGTGGCTGCCACTGGTTCAGTTCTTCATAGGCACGCCTGGCTTAAGGATCAGAATTTGTCCGAGCATGTTAAGACTAGAATTCTGGATGGCCCTTTACAGTCTGAAGTTTTGTTTGGTCCCCCTGTGGAGTCGGTTTTGAAGAAAATGGAAGACAAGGCTAAGTCCATGCAGACTGTTAAAGATTTTTTGCAGGTGCAACCTCCAAAGTTTAGTAGAAATTGGCCTACTAAGGGGTGGACCTACCCTTCTTCTGATTCTCAGTCTAGGGGTAGATCTAGGCGTGGCAGGGGCAGAGCTCACAGTACATTCAGGCCTAGAACTTGGAGTTCACCTGCACAATCTGCAGGTGAGGGCAGGGGCCAGTCCTTTCGTAAACAGGCCCAATGACCTGCATTTTCAGCTGCCAGATTCTACTTCCCTGGCAGCTCCTTTGGGAGGAAAGTTAGCACTCTTCAAGTAAAACTGGCTTTTAGTCACCCAGGACAAATGGGTATTGGACATTATAAACCGAGGCTACAAGTTCTATTTCCATACATTGCCTCCTTTCAAAGGCATGCCAGACGTTCCTCCTCGGCAAAGGATAGAGGCTCACAAGCAGATTTCTTTACTTCTTCAAATGGGAGCTATACAGCCAGTTCCTCTGTCA
The DNA here is from genome assembly GCF_019279795.1 of Protopterus annectens. Lineage (NCBI taxonomy): Eukaryota > Metazoa > Chordata > Ceratodontiformes > Protopteridae > Protopterus > Protopterus annectens. The sequence continues at coordinate 72,451,169 of NC_056738.1, forward strand.
GAAGTGGGACTAGGATTTTATTCTTGCCTGTTTCTAGTACCAAAAAAAGGGAACACGTGGAGACCAATTTTGGATTTATCTATCCTCAACACTTATCTGGACATTCCAAAGTTCAAAATGCTAACGTTACAACAGCTTTTACCTCTGTTGGGAAAAGATCACTGGATGGTAACTCTGGATCTCAAAGAGGCTTATCTTCATGTTCCTATCAGGCCCAGTTGCAGGAGGTACCTGCGTTGTCGGGCAGGAAATTTACATTATCAGTTCTCTGCATTGCCCTTTGGCTTATCTACTGCCCAGAGTGTTCACAAAGGTTCTGGCTCCAGTGATAGCCTTTTTCAGGTTAAGAGGAATACAGATTTATCCTTATTTGGACGATTGCCTGATTATTGCACAACACAAAGGCGAACTTCTGCATCATCTACAGTATGTGATGGTAGTGTTAAGATGCCTAGGGTATTCTGTGAACGAAACAAAGTCCAGTCTAGTACCCTCTCAGGACATGTGCTTTCTGGGTGTGAGACTGAATACAGCTTCCCAGATGGCCTTTTGACCCCGGACAAACAAAGAAGCCTTTCTCTTTATTTCCATCAAATGTCTCTACAGTCCAGGCTGACTGCAAGGACAGTCCTTCAAGCCTTGGGGTTCATGGCATCTTGTATTCTGGTGCTTCCCAATGCCAAACTGCATATGAGGAAGCTTCAATGGTATCTCAAAAATGTATGGACACAGCACTGCCAAGATCTAGACACTGTCATTCAGATAATACCTTGCATTCAGAAAGAATTTTTGTGGTGGGCTCAGGAATGTCACCTAAACAAGGGACTCTCTGTGACCCGACCAGAGGCGAGTCAGATTCTAACGACAGATGCCTCGGACAAGGCTTGGGAGCACACCTCAATGGAAAATGGGTGCAAGACACGTGGCCTGTCAGACTTCAACATTTGCATATCAACTTGAAGGAGATGTTAGCAGTCCAATTTGCATTGATGGCTTTCAAGGATTTACTTCACCCAGGACAGGTGCTGATTCAAACAGACAACACTACTGTCATGTGGTACATCAACAAGCAAGGGGGAACCCATTCTTACCCTCTTTGCAGGCAAGCGATGATTTTGTGGGAGACTGCTCTCAGTTTACACCTCGATCTTCAGGCAAGGTTTCTACCAGGAGCACAGAACTCCTTAGCGGATGTGTTGAGCAGACAAATTGTGGATCCTCACGAGTGGAAACTGGATCCTCATGTGTTTCAAAAGTTGACAGTGTTATGGGGACTCCAGACATAGATCTGTTCGCTTCTCCACTAAATTACCAGTTGCCAAAGTTTTGCACAAAATGTTTCATCCCACAGCTTGGAAGGTGGATGCTCTATCATTCAGTTGGAGCAATCTTCATGTCTATGCCTTTCCACCTCTGCCTCTCATTCCCAAGGTACTCCTGAAGGCCAGAATAGACAAGCCATCCATGATTCTGATAGCGCCGGATTGGCCTCGACAGCACTGGTACCCACTACTGAGGAGTTTGGTAAGGGAGCCTCCATGGCCTCTGCCTTTGATTCCGCATCTTTTGTCTCAGGAGGGCAATCACTTTCTCAATGTCAAGATTCAGTCTCTGCATCTCACAGCCTGGCATATTCTGTTTTAGGCCCTGGAGGGTCTCAGCTTCCACAACAAGTTTTGAATGTTATTTTGGAGGCCAGAAGGCCTAGTACAAGGAAAGTTTACGCTGATAAATGGAGGAGATTTTTCTTTGGAGCAAAGCGAAGGACTTTGATGTTTCCAAGCCTGATTTAAGTGTTTCTCTTCAATATCTTACTGAGTTATTGGACAAGGGTTTGTCTTTCTCCTCGATAAAGGTTCATGCTGCAGCCATTTCTGCTCACTATGACTGTGACCCTCCTTTATTTTCCCATCCTTTGTTTAAGCAATTTCTTAGAGGGCAAAGAACATAAGACCCCCAATAGAGCTCCTACTCCTGCTTGGGATCTCAATTTTGTGTTGGAAAAACTTACTCTACAACCTTTTGAGCCTGCAGCTACTGCCGAGTTAAAGTATTTATCATGGAAGACTGCTTTTTGTTGGCCATTATCTCTGCAAGAAGGGTTTCTGAATTACAGGCCCTTATGGCAGTGGAACCTTTCTGATTTTTCATAAGGATAGGGTATCTTTGCGTACTAATCCTTCCTTTATGCCTAAAGTGGTTTCTAGTGTGGCCTTGAACCAAACTATTCATTTGCCTACTTTTTATGCAAACCCCCAAAATAAAGGGAGAAGATTTTGCATACTTTGGATATTCACAGGCAGTTCGTTATTATTTGAGCAGAACCAAGGGTTCAGGCAGTCTCAGCAGTTGTTTGTTTCTTTTGCTTTGGGTTCTCAGGGAAAACCTGTTTCAAAACAAACTATTTCTAAATGGATTGGGTTTTGTATTTCTTTCTGTTATTCCCATAATGGTAAGGAGATTCCGGCTGGAATCAGACCTCATTCCACTAGAGCTACTGCCACTTCTACTGCCTTTCTAAGGGGGGTAGCTACAAAAGATATTTTGGAAGCAGCCACTTGGAGTTCAGTACATACTTTTTCCAAGTATTACCACCTTCCTCTTTATTCTAAGTCTAGGGCTGGATTTGCCACTGCAATATTACAGGGCATTTTAGCAGCCCCTAATGCTTTATGATTTTGCCATCCTCCCTTTACCTCTGCTTTGGGATTCTACCCATATGTAAGGACTGCAGCAATGTGAGATGAAGAACATAGTACAGTTTTGTACCTACCATAAATGTAGATGTTCGAAGATCCACATTGCTGCAGTCCAATTCTCCCTCCTTCCCTCTGTAGTTTAGCATGGTTATATGGTTTGGGTGATGGTTGTTGTTGGGCATGTTTTTGGGAGGTATCCTGTTTTTGGGCTGTGGCCTTTCTTTTTAGGGCCTTCTGACATCTGGGGCAAGAAAAGACTGAGGATATGACGTCGGTCATGTGCTTTTATACCCTGACGCTCTGATGTCAGATTTGAGCGCCCATGACCGACGTCAGCCTAATACTTTGGTATTCGGGCCGACCGAGGACAGCGGACTACCCATATGTAAGGACTGCAGCAATGTGGATCTTTGAACATCTACATTTATGGTAGGTACAAAACTGTACTTTTGTTTATTTTACTGTGGAGCTTTTCTCCCCGGGCCTCCGCTGAAAATGGACCTACGTCCAGTCGGACACTCGGTCAACAAATTTAAATAAATAAATAAATGAATTGTTATTCTTACCGCCGGTAGTTTGTAATTGCCATCATTGGTAATTTCTTTTTTGCCTTACCGCTTGTCTGTATTTCTTGTCTCTCCTTTCTTACAGTTTTTTTGGTATTTATTGCGAGTAGTTCTTAATTACCATAGTTGGTCATTTTTTTCCTTTACCGCTAGTCAGTATTTCTTAATACCATTCTTGGTACCTGTATTTTTTTCCTTTTAGTTCTATTTTAAAAAAAAAAAAAGTAGTACTTGTAGTAGTTTTTTGGCTAGCCTTTGTTGTTCTGATATGTCTTTCTGGTCTTAATCTGTTGTATTGTGGTTGTTGCTGTAGGTTGTTATTATTATGGCAGATAAACTGTCAGGTTTTAAGAAGTACAGCAAATGTAGGCATAAGATCCCGTTATCAGATGCCCATAGTCTGTGTGTATATTGCTTGGGACCTGAATATTTGCAAGCTTCATGTTCCGTTTGTAAGGCTTTTAACCCAAGAGCACTGATTGACAGGAAGAGCAAATTAATCCTCAAGGGCCTCCTTCCTTCTGCCTTTGAAGAATCACTAACTGGATCTCAAACCTCCAAACCTGAAAGAAGGGAGGCAAAAAAGAGGTATTCTGAACAACCTGTCTGGCTCCTCTCAGTCTTCTTCAGATCCAACCTCAGACCCATGGAAAAAGATTAAAAAAACTCCTGGATCCAGCACATAAATTTAGATCCAAAGACTGCAGACACCAGGTCCTTCTCTTTGGATCCAACCCATTCAGAGCCTAAACAACTACCTAGGACAAGGTATACATCTTCCCTGGATTCAGTACCCTGTCAGCTCCCATCGTCCTTCCTGGAAAGATACCGATCTCCCTCCATAGCCTCTTCCCTTTTATCCAGAGGTCTCACAGAAGCAGATGTGGACAGAATGATGAGGCAAGTTTCTTTCGACACAAATTCAGATGGAGGCTTTCCCGGCTTCTAAACCCAAGAGTCCTGAGACCTTTACTCACGCAGCCCTGCCAATTCTGACTCCTCCTCCAAGCCGTCCTTTGGTTTCTGAGCCTTTGGATCTGAGACTCTTGGTGCCATCTGTTTCAGATCCAAAGATGCCTCTGTCTTTGGATCTGATGTCTTCTCTGAGCTGTCCGGCTCCGAGTGTGCTGGAGATGGACATCTCTTGGACCCGAAGCTTCGTTGTTGGATCCGAGGGGTTAGAGTCAACTCTGAAATTGTCTGAGCTGTCTCTTCTGCCCCTCAAAGCCTTGGAATTTGATAGCTTGGTTCTAACTTCTGCCTTGGGTGTGGTGTCTTTGGATCTGAGGAAGCCATCTTTCCAGAAGCATGCCTTATAAGTGCCGATGGTTTCCTTCTCCCTGGGATAGTATGCTTTGGAGGTGGTGGAGAGAGTATTCTCTTCTAAAGATCAGATGGCTCCTCCCCCCTTGGATCTTCTCTCTAGTTCTCAGATGTCTCTCTGTTGTGAGCCGCCACATTCTATTCCACAGGAGAAGCCAACCCAAAGTCTCCAGGTGACCCACAGGGCAATTATCTCCCAGTACTTCCCCAGAATATCCCACCGAAGAAGTCCCAGGAAGAGGAAGTGCAAGAGGAGGCACTTGGACTCCCCTCAGGAGTCAGTCACAGAAGGTACGGATTTCGATGAAGGGGAAGGGTTTCCCAGATCACCACCTGATGATGTCTCATTTGGAGACATTTTAGAAATCATGAAACAGAGGGGTGGTTGGTCTACAGACAGCCCTTTTCAAGAGGGATTGGTATTCTCGCAGGCATTTGGATACTCGCCCATCTACTTCCTGGGTGACTCCGCCCACTGATGAGCTCATCAATTTGATCTCCGTGAGTGTGGATGGAACCAGATTCTGTTGAGCGGTTTTCCAAGAGACCAGCTAGGATCTTGGCACCACTGAAGAGAAGGGAATTTTGGAACAAAGTAGTACTAGTGGATGCTATGGTCATGGTGGCAGCCCCAAAAAAGAACCCGCTGAACGAAGTTCTTCTGTTCATCCCCCTAACAAGGGAGTCTAGGGAGCTGGACAGATTTGGGAAGCTTGTGTATGCATCAGCAATCTTTGCACTCAAGTCCCTGAATTACTTGGCACAGTTAACCAGATTACAGAGGGATTTGGTCAAGGAGCTCTCAAAATCCCGCTTAGCGACTAGTACTTCTGAGGCAAAGTCTTCTATTTCTTCACATTTTAGCAACCCTTCTGTCTGTTTCACACTCCTCTATAAATCTTATTTCACATGCAGCTGAAGGAACCTCAAGAGAGGCAGATTCAGGCATTTCTATCAGGAGGCATGCCTGAATGTGTCTGTATGATTTTACGGAGCCCTTCAAGTCATCCTTTGTCAGTACTCCTTTTGGTGAAAGTTCGTTATTTAGCCCCAAGGTGAAAGGCACACTGTCTAGGTGCGATGAAGATGGTAAGACCCTTTCTGCTGTGGACATATATTTTTTGACCCCTCAAAGGACCTTTTCCATGACTCATTGAGGTGGTTCAGGAAATTCCAGGGTCCATTCCGTGATCCATGTGGAGAGAGTTCTCCCAGGGGCAGAGGGAGGGGGACTCAAAATGGAGATGCTGCCCCACATGGCAGAAGAGGCCCGCAGAACCAAGGGTCCAGAGATTCTTTCTCTGACAGGTCCAATCTGGCTTCCTGAAAGGAGGGAGATTGCCCACCTCTGGAGACAGTCGGGGTTCACTTATCCCTGCACCAGAGAGCCTGGCTAGAGGCTGTATAATTCTCCTTTCCCTACCACTCCCATTACAGAACAAAATTCCCGATGTTCCACCCAGTCAGAGGAAAACAGCAGCTTTGGAAATACAAAAGCTGTTACAAAAAAAAAAAAAAGAGTCCTCCAAGAGGTCCCCCAGACCAGAAAGGATCTGGAATTTACTTAGGATTCTTTTTAGTGGCAAAAAAACATGGGACTGGAAACCAGTCTTGGATCTCAGCATTACGAACAAGTCACTTCAGCATACCATATTCCAGATGGTCATGGTCCAGTCCATTTTTTTCCTTCTGCACAAGAATAGATCTCCATGATGCATACTAGCACATAAAAATGAACAGACGGTCCAGGTAATATCTGAACTTCTGGCTGGGAGCCAGTCGCTACCAGTTCAGAGTACTGCCCTTTGGTCTCACTCCAACCCCCAGGGTGTTCACCAAATGCATGGCAGTAGTAGCAGCTCACTTCAGACTGCAGGGATTCAAAGTGCTTCCATACCTAAATGACTGGCTCCTATTTGCCTCGACTAAGCATCTGCTGATAGCAGCTCAAAACTATGTACTCCAGACTTGCTCCAATCTAGGTGTTACAATCAACCACAACAAATTTCAACTTCAGCTGTCTCAGACATTAAAATTCATAGGGACCATTTTCAATGCAACGTCAATGACAGCATCTCTTCCCTTGCCAAGAGTTCACCCATTCATTTTCAAGTCAAAAGGATAATCTAGAACTCATTATTGCCAGCCCGAAGGATATTACAGACCCTGGGATTAATGTCTGCGGCAATAGTTTTACTTCCACTTGCAAGATACCATATGAGAATTCTCCAGTGGACATTAGCAATCCAGTGGTCCTTTTTACGTCAGCCTGTGTTCACCAAGATCAGCATAATTCAGGCCTGCAAAAAGTACTTTTGGTGGTGGATTTGCTCAGGTGAAGTATCATAGGGTCAACCATTCAGCCTCCCTCAGCCCAAGACAATAGTGACCACATACGCTTCCCAGGTCAGGTAGGGTGGTATTTCTTGGGGAAGACTGTTCAAGGCACATGGTCCCCCGAAGAGGGCAACTTGCATAGCAGTGTGCTGGAAATGAGAGCAGTACTGCTAGCATTATAGGTGTTCCAAGACTCTCTCCCTTCTGGAACTGTTGCAGTTCAAATGGGCAATATGTCTGTAGTATGGTACATCAACAAACAAGGAGGAACCAGATCATACCCCTTGTGTCGAGAAGCTATGAGAGTGTGGCAAAGGGCAATCTCTTTAAATTGATTTCTAGTAGCAATGCACATACTGGGGAAAATCCAGTGTGGTAGTAGACAAGTTGAGCAGGTCTATTTTACTACCTAATGAGTGGTGTCTCAGCAAAGAAGTGGCAGAAATGATATTCCAATAATGGGGCCAGCCACGCTGCCACCTGTTTGCATTTTTTGATCATCGAAGATGCAACAGGTTCTTTGCCCTAATCCCCCCCCCCCGATGCGGGAGTCACAGAGATATGCTGTCCTTCACGATTGGCCCCAGGTCTCCCCTATACTTATCCTCCAACTCCCTTAATCCCCAAATTCCTACAGAAAGCATCCTGATTGAAGAGCAAAGTCATCCTCATTGCCCCTATTGGACTTTGAGGTCCCTTCCTTTGGCCTCATCTAGTTTACCCCCCTTGGATTTCGGATCCAATCCCAGACCTCCTGTCTCACCAGACAGACATGACTTACCCGGACATCTCAGACATAAAGCTGACCCCATGGTTTCTCCAATTCTGTTGATAGCCAGGCAGCCAAAGCTCTCTTCTTTGGAGTGCCACATTCTTTTATCTTCCCACAAAGCTTCCATTAGGAAGATTTACAATAGCAAATTTAGATTTGTCCTTTGGGCACAACAAGACAAGGGATCCTTTTTCAGCACCAGTACATAAAATTCTTGAATTCCTGACTTCAATTTTTTAATGAAGGAGCTAGTCCCTCTGTGGTCAAGGTTCAGTTAGCTGCCATCTCCAATTTCCATATTGGAGTTGATAATTCTTTTTTGGCTTCTTTAGATCTTTGTAAGGCCTTTATAAATGGAACCTTTCTATTCAAACCACTCTTCAAGAGCCCTACTCCACCATGGGATCTAAATTTATTGCTACAGGCCCTAGCTTAGAGTCCCATTGAACCAGCTGCAGAATGTGAATTGTGATATCTAACTTGGAAAACTATATAACAGCAGCAAGAAGAGTTTCATAACTTGCAAGCTTTATCTTCTTCTTCTTCTTTCGGCTTTTACCTGTTAGGGGTCGCCACAGCGGGTAACCTGTCCGCTCATGATTGGTAGTGGAGTTTTACGGTGTTGAGTTGCCAGCCCGGCACCCAACCTTCCACAGAAGGCACACACACGCACACACTCATGCCTAGGGCCAATTTAGAGTGTCCATTCCACCTACAGCATGTCTTTGGAATGTGGGAGGAAACTGGAGCACCAGGAGGAAACCCACGCGACCACAGGGAGGACATGCAGACTCCACACAGAAGGCACCCCAGCCGAGAATCGAACCGGAGAACCTATTGCTGTGAGGTGGCAACGCTAAACGCTGCACCACCGTGGCCACCCTCAAGCATTATCTTCTAAGCCTCCCTATTTAATTTTTCATAAGGATAGGGTGTCCTTAAGAACCAGTCCTTCCTGCCTAAGGTGGTATCGGGATCTAACATTAATCAAATTATTAACCTTCCTGTATTCTTTCCAAATTTTTTGAACAAAGGTGAATACATTTTGCACTTATTAGATGTTCACAGACAGTTATGTTTTTATTTACACAGATCAGAGAAGTTTAGAAACTCAGATCAATTATTTGTATCCTTTTCAGGAACCTGATTGGGTCAACCCTTTTTGAAAGTAACTTTATCAAAATGGGTGACTGATTGCATTTCTTTTGTCTATAAAAAGTTTAGTCTCATCTTGTCAAAGCCTTTAAGAGCCCATTCAACCAGTCCATGGCAGCGCCATCAGCTTTTTTATCCAGGACTTCCATTTGATAATATTTGTGTGGCTACAACTTGGGCTAATCCTCGTACTTTTATTATTCATTACAAATTGGATCTGGTCTCCAGGGGAAGAGCAGCTATAGGCGCAACAGTACTCAGGAATATCCTTCCTTAGTCTACCTAGAATTCAGGTAGCTGAGGATTCTGCCCCATATGTTGAGGAATTAATGAAAATTGATAAAAAAGAAGTTATGTATTAACCATAATGTTCCATGTGTGTTGTCCATTTTAATTTTTCCTCAACTCCCCTTTACTACCCTGTTTCTTTGGTGACTTCTGGGACAGCAGGAAATGATTATAGGAACCACGTTCCTTCTATTTGATGTCTAGATAGTGATTTTCCATAGTAAATTAATTTTTTTTCATTTAAGTCATACAATAAGGAACTGCAAACAACATCTGGGGAATGAGGAGGACTGCAGCTTTATGGGTAAGGGAGGAGCTTGAGAGCTTGAAATGTCCACAATCTGTGCAACAGAGGCAGAGTTGGATCAGAACCCGATATGTTGAGTAAGAATAAAAATGAACAACTCAGATGGAATGTTATGGTGAGTACATAACTTCCTTTTTTCTCTGCGTGCTCTTTAATCTTACTTGTATTTTTTTTTGAAATAGCTGATGTTCATCGTGTTACACTGCTGCAGTCATCACACTTGGGTTATCTGCCATCAGGCAGTCCCACAGTCGGCCCGAGTTCCAAAGTCTTGGTCTGGCGTCTGTTGCGGTCGCTTCTTCCCTGACGTCAGTGCGACAGGGGTATAAGAGAGGCAGCCGACGCCATTTTCTTCAGTCTTTCTTGCCGCGCAGTGCCCGAAGCAGAAGCAGTTTGCAAGTGCCAGTCGGCCTACTCCTGAGATTTTCAAGTCGAATTTCAGACCGAAGTCTTCAATAAAGCTATGTACCCTGTTGGCGAAACTTTTCTTGCCTCAGACCGATGTCAGAAAAAGTTAATAATTGCATTTCTTGTGGGAAGTAAATACCTCATAAGGATTTTCATTCTTATTGTATTCCATGCCTAGGCCCAGACCACGACGTCACAGGTTGTCGGTTTTGTGCTAGGTTTAACAAACGTGCTATTAAACGTCAGTTTGATTTCACCCGACATTATTTTGGTAGAAAATTTAATTACACCATGCCGTCGGAGCAACCGACGTCCGGGATGCATAAAAAGTGCAAAGATAAGGACAGGCAGCCAAGACCCACACCAGATACCGAGGCCTTTGCTAGGCCAGTTGCCGGTTCTCCGGTTTTCAGTGAAGCGCCTACGCAGCCCCTGATGACCGCTGATTTAGAACCACAGGATGCCTTCAACTCCCACCCGGAGATTGCTGGGCCTCCGGAGCCTTTATCTTTAGGCCCTACTGACTCCATTGCTGAAGGGGAATCCGGTGTAATTGAAAGGCCTTCAGTTGCTGAAGGTGTCTTCACTCTGACTACACTTACTATTAAATCCTATGCTAAGTTGAAAACTCCATTAAAAGTAAGAAAGCCAGTTCAGCATTCTCCAGTACAAGGCCCCATGCCTAAGAAACAGATACTTAAAATGGCTGAAGACTTAATTACCCTGATCAGGGGTTCCCATCCCCCTCCTGATAAAAGGCCTAGACAGGAGGAAGACTACGCTTCATCTGACCAGGTTTCCATTTCCTCATATTCTTCTGAGGAACAGGAGTACTCCTTTCCCCCATATGAAGACTCCGATGCCGAAGAGTCAATCCCTTCAGCATCTCCCCTAGAGGACTACTCTTTTGGGGAAACCTTGCATACCATGAGGGAACATTTCCACTGGGAGGGCCAGGATTACTCTGATTCTAAGAAAAGGCTCCAAGAGTTCCTTTTACTGCCTCAGCACAGGCCTTTTGATATTCCACCAGTGCTAGACATTGTGGATGATGTTTATTCAGAATCTAGCCTTAATCCAGATTCTTTACCTCCAGCCCCAGCCAAACCAGACAGATACTACAGAGTCCCTGACTCTCACAAATTCCTATACAAAAGCCCTGTTGCTGACCCAGAAACCATTTCCCAGGGTTCCAAAGGGGTTAAGGCCTCTATTGCTAAAAATCCTGTACCCTCTGAAAGGGATTCTAGAGCACTAGACAGATGGGGAAAGAAAGTATACACCTCAGCTACTCTAGCTATGAGGGCCTTAAATTGCCAGTTTCACATGCTGAAATATCAGCAATTTTTGATGTCTCAATTAAAACAAAAAATGCTCACTCATTCAGAGCAGCCTGACTACAAGGGAAATGCAGGATTTATTGCATGCAGCAGAACAAGTGGGAAAACATACTTTGCAATGTGGATTTGATTCATTGGAAACTTCTTGTAGAGCAGCAGTAACAGGGTCTGTCATTCGTAGGCATGCTTGGTTAAAAGAAAAAAGTTTACCTGATCATGTTAAAGCAAAGTTATTGGATACACCTTTACAGCAGGATGTTTTATTTGGTGTGAAAGCAGAAGAGGTTTTAAAGAAAATGGAGGATAAGGCAAAATCTATGCAGACGGTCAAGGATTTTTTACAGGTACAAGCCCCTCGTTTTAGCAGAAATTGGCCAACCAAGAATTGGTCCTTTCCAACATCTGACAGACCCCAGAGGGGTAAATACAGACGCCCAAGGGGCAGAGGTCAGCCACAAGGCTCTTACAAGCCTCGGCAATGGGGGTGCCACAACCCAGAAAGGAGGAGAAGACAGGCCTCAAACTTTCAGAAAACAATCACAATGACTTACCCCTCAGACTGCCAAGCAAATCCCTCTTGGCAGCTCCCTTGGGAGGAAAACTAACACTTTTTGCAGGCAATTGGTACATCATCACAAAAGACAAATGGGTTCTAAATATCGTATCTCAAGGATACAGGTTCCACTTTCACACTTTACCAAGGATAAAGGGAATGCCAAATCAATCGGCAGAGGCTCAAAGACAAATTACAGCACTCACGGACATGAGAACCATTCAAGAGGTCCCTATACAGGAGCAAGGACAAGGATTTTACTCAGGATTCTTTCTGGTTCCCTGTAAGGACAAAGCCTGGAGACCCATTCTGGACCTTTCAATTCTAAATACTTACCTGGAAGTTCCCAAATTCAGAATGTTGATACTACAGCAACTTCTTCCCATGCTGGGCAAGAAGGCTTGGCTAGTAACGTTGGACTTCAAGGAGGCATACCTGCACGTCCCTATCAAACAAAATTGCAGAAGATACCTGAGATTTATAGCAGGTTCAACTCATTACCAATTCTCTGCACTGCCCTTTGGCTTATCTACTGCACACAGGGTCTTCACAAAATGCCTGGCACCAGTAATTGCGTACTGCAGACAAAGAGGAATTCAAATATATCCATACCTGGACGACTGCCTTATTCAAGCAGAAAGCAAGGACATTCTTTTAAAACATCTGGCGTTTGTAAAAAACCTACTAAGTTGCCTAGGGTACACAGTAAACAAAAAGAAGTCAAAACTAGTGCCCTCACAAGAGATAATACTCCTGGGTGCCAGCTTAAATACAATGGCCCAGATGGCTTATCTCATGCCAGACAAGCAAGGACAACTGACTCAATATTTCAAAATGATGGCAACAAAAACCCAAGTCCCTGCAAGAAAAATTCTGCAGGCCTTGGGGTTCATGGCATCTTGCATACTACTAATTCCATATGCTAGACTGCATATGAGGAAATTACAATGGTACCTGAAAAGCGTATGGACTCAGCACAGCCACAGCTTGGCAGCAATAATACCACTCATTCCCTGCCTTTAGTAGGAGTTTCTATGGTGGTCTCAGGCATGTCACCTCAACAAGGGTCAGCCTTTCACCTTACCCACAGCCAGGCAGATAATAACAACAGATGCATCAGATTACGCCTGGGGAGCACACATGGCAGGGCAGTATATTCAGGGCAAATGGTCTGCAGATCAAATGCATCTTCACATCAATCAAAAAGAGATGCTAGCTGTACAAAATGCCCTAAAAGCTTTCAAGGACCTTCTACTACCAGGACAACTTCTGATAAAGACAGACAACACCACAGTGATGTGGTACATAAACAAACAAGGGGACATGTATTCCTACCCCCTATGCAGGCAAGCAATGACCTTGTGGAATACAGCACTGACCTACCAAGTTCAACTACAAGCACAATTCCTGCCAGGAAAGAAAAATACATTGGCAGACGTTCTAAGCAGAAATATCATGGACCCTCACGAGTGGAAACTAAATCCACAAGTATTCACAATGATAACTCAAAAATGGGGAATCCCAGACATAGATCTTTTTGCCTCCCCCCAAAACTACCAACTATGGAAATTTTTCACAAGGACATACCACACACTGGCTTGGAAAGTGGATGCCTTATCATTCAGTTGGAAAACATTAAAAGTGTATGCCTTCCCTCCACAGCCTCTTCTGGCAAAGGTACTCCTGAAAGCCAGACTAGAGAGGCCACAAATGATACTCATTGCTCCAGACTGGCCATGCCAACACTGGTCTCCAATATTAAGGAACATGGCTCAAGGCCCACCATGGATTTTACCTCATATTCCTCACATGCTGACTCAGCAAAACAATCAGATTCTACACAGCCAGCTCAAGACTTTAAATCTGGCTGCATGGCGGATTACTTAAACAACCAGTCAACACTCCTCTCTAAAGCTGTTATGGATGTCATTTTGGAGGCCTGGAGACCCAGCACCAGGAAAACATACTCAGGTAAATGGAAAAGATTCTGCACCTGGAACCAGGCTAAAGGCCTAAATCCTCTTGTCCCAAATATTCCTCAGATATTACAATATTTAACTGAGATGCTGGACAAAGGCCTTTCCTTTTCATCTATTAAGATCCACGCTTCACCTATATTAAGATCCACACTTCAGCTATTTCAGCTCCTTACAATACGGATCCTCCTATATTTTCACATCCATTACTAAGACAGTACCTCATAGTGGCTAAGAACATAAGACCGCCCCGGAGAGCACCAACATCCACTTGGGACCTCAATTTTGTTTTGGAAAAACTTACTGTACCACCCTTCGAACCAGCTTTCTCAGCCGAATTACAATTTCTATCATAGTAAACAGCCCTGATGCTAGCAATAACTTCAGCACGGAGAGTTTCAGAGCTGCAGGCCCTAGTGGCAGTGGAACCTTTCATCATTTTTCATCAAGACAGAGTCTCTTTACGAACTAACCCTACCTTTATTCCAAAGGTGGTATCCAGTGTGGCTCTAAACCAAACCATTCATTTACCCACCTTTTATCCAAACTCCCAGAATAAAGTGGAAAGGCTACTTCACTCTTTGGACATTCACAGGCAATTATGTTTCTACTTGGATAAAACAAAGGCTTTCAGAAAATCTGACCAACTGTTTGTATCCTATGCTGCAGGATCACAAGGAAAGGCTATTTCAAAACAGACCATTTCAAAATGGATAGGACATTGTATCCGCTTCTGCTACACACACCATGGGAAACCCGTACCTGGTAACATTAGACCCCATTCCACCAGGGCTACAGCCGCATCAGCAGCCTTCCTCAGAGGGGTACCAACCAAGGATATTCTGGAGGCTGCAACTTGGAGTTCAGTGCACACCTTCACCAAGCACTACCACTTGCCTCTATACTCAAAAACCAGAGCTGCCTTTGCCACTGCAGTCCTGCAGTTCCTCCTAGCTCCTCCAAACCCTGTTTAGTACCAGCCGCTCAGCCTTAGCTTTGGGATTCAACCCAAGTGTGATGACTGCAGCAGTATAACACGATGAACATAGTACAGTTTTGTACCTACCATAAGTGTAGATGTTCAAGTGTTCACACTGCTGCAGTCCAGGTTACCCTCCCACCATCCCCTCTTCTTAGCTGGGTATTATCTACACCTCCCTTTCTATACAATCTATATGATGTATTTCTATATGATGTATTTGCTTATAGCTGTAGCTATTGTTTTTTACTTTTCTATGTTTATTTAGGATAATGTTTTGCCTACCTATTTGGGGGCACCTGACATCTGGGGCAAGAAAAACTGAAGAAAATGGCGTTGGCTGCCTCTCTTATACCCCTGTCGCACTGACGTCAGGGAAGAAGTGACCGCAACCAACGCCGGACCAAGACTTTGGTACTCGGGCCGACTGTGGGACAGCCTGACAGCAGATAACCCAAGTGTGATGACTGCAGCAGTGTGAACACTCGAACATCTACATTTATGGTAGGTACAAAACTGTACTTTCCTTTAAAGCCTCATTCTCAGATAACCTTTTGTTTGTTTCAGCCTGTGATTTTTTTTTTTTTTTTAATCATTTCCTCGGAGTAGCTACTTAAAGCTTCTTCTATTGATTTCCAGTCTTTTGTTATTTGACTGTATGTATTATTTCACTAGTTAACTTACTTTAAACCCCTTGAGTACATGTGATTTATTTTTCCCTCTAAATTACTGGAAGCCATCTCCTGTACCAAAGCTGAAACTTTAGGTGCTTTTTGCCGAGCAGGTGTGAGATTCTTCCAGCTAGAGTTTTATTTTTTCCTTTTCTGGTTGATTTTTTGTCACTTTCTCCAAATTTCTTCTCTGCTGGCAACCAAACAGTGTAATTACAAGCCAGTAACTGAATTTTTACGTAATTTGATGTCTTATGCAGCTTTTTTCTTAGAATTGCAGTTTTCATCGAGAGAGATCTAATCAACCTGTTGATCAGTTTGCAGCCATCTTGGAAGTAATTCCTTGCAAGAAGAATCCTGGATATTCAGACCCATAGATGTGGGGACTTTTTCAGCCTTTTTTACTACTTTGTGGGAGCCAAGCTGCCACTTCTTACAAAGTTGTTTTGAATTTTACTCTGAACCTGTCCAGACTTTTGTACATTTCTTCATAGGAACAGAAACCAGAGGAGAGGGACCATTGGCGCTCCACGGGTGCACCACTTGCCCAGGAGTTTCTTTAAGTGGATGCGCTGGTTTTGCTTGAGGGGTTAAGTGGCTCATCTCTGTTGGTTACAAGTTGTTTCTTGATTGTATTCCTTTCCACCATTGGTTCTGTTACCTGACCTTCGCTGTGGTCAAAGTATTCTCCACTTTTTAACTAGCTGCCTCCAGATTTTTTAAGAATGTTTTATTGCAGATATCCTTACTCTGACCCTTTGGTCTACAATGCTTTCTTTCTATAAGCATTGTCTCATCTGTGATAATGGAAGCATGGCCTCTTTGTGTGACTATTCTAAGAATTAGACTTCAGTGCTCATGTTTATTGCAGCCCTCTTGTTGCTTTCACTCTAGCGTCATACCTCAGGAATTTAGGATCAGTCATGGCGATGTTTTGTTTTTCTTTTCTAGGTGATTCTTCCCTCTTTGGCTGCTGACTATTGATTCACTCTCTCTTCTCTAGGGATAAGGAAGCACACTCATATCCCGTAGGGTGGGACATTTCACTAGTGGCCATTATCCGGGCACACATTAGGGTGCTGTTTTTTTAACAGTGTACCAGCTATTTAGTAGTATGTATATCTATAACCTCTCCTTTTCAATGGTGGTAGGTCACTTCTGTTACAATAGGGACTGCTTGTGTCCCTCTATCAGCTTATGCAATCCTTTTAGCATGGACCACAAGGACTACACAGTTTGTGTAGCCATGCCCAGGTCGTTCTGTTCACTGCCCCCCCCCCCCCCCCCACACACACACACACTCTCTCCTGACTCTATTTCCTTCTGTGATTGGGTTGGGAGTGGCACCTCCATCCTCCTAGCTATGCCTTCAAGTATCTGAGCTGCAATTGAACCTTGGTCACATGGTCCATAGTCAGATTCGTATCCCTTTATGGCACCATTGCAGCCTTTCAAAAAGATTTTCACTGGTAGGTCCAAAAATATTTTCTTACTGAGTCATTGATCAGAGAAAGAATGAGAGAGCATTGTTTGTAGAGTTTGTAGAGTATAGAATTGTTTCCAGATAGACTAAGTCCTGTTCCACATCTGCAGATAACTTACCCCCCTACTTTCTTCAGATTGCAGCAGGCTCTCTTGCCCTCCTAGTCTCTGTACTAATAAACCGTTCTCTCTCTGAATCAAAAGTTCCCTCCATCTGGAAACAATTCTATACTCTACCCATTCACAAAGGAGGTAACTTCACAGATGTTTTAATTTCAGACCCATAGCCATACTATCACAGCTCTCAAAAGTACTTGAAAAATTGCATGTGTAAGCAAGTCATGAACACTTACTTCAAGAAAATCTCCTCACCCTCTCACAACACAGCTTTCGTCCAAAACATAGCACCACTACTGCCCTCCTATCCTTTATCAACACTGTTTCCCTAGCCAGAGATAACAATAAACTAGTGTCATGCTTGTTCCTTGATCTCTCAAAAGCATTTGATAGTGTCTCACTCCTTCCTTCCTTCTGCACAAACTCACTAACCTTAATTTCTCCACCTCTGCCATTGCTTGGTTTACTAGTTACCTCACTGAACAACTACAATCAGTAAAATGGCTTTCTGCTCTCTCCCCTCCTCTCCCAATCAAAATGGGTGTTCCCCAATGATCAGTTCTTGGTCCAGTGCTCTTCAATATTTTTACAAATCTACTCCATACCTCCTGCTCTCAGTCATCTCTCGTCCAATATGCAGATGACTGTACAGTCATCACCATTGCTGACACCCTCTCTGACTTAAATTCTGTTACTCAGAAATCCTTTAACTCTGTTGAAACTTGGCTTTCTAATAACCAGCTAATTCTGAATCCTAAAAAAAACAAACTCTTACTTTTTCTTCCCAAAAATCTAAACCATCCACGTTTGCTATTCATTTTCTGAATGAAACACCTATCATAGTTGAACCTAACACAAAATTCATAGGGGTCATAATAGATGACCAATTTAAGTTTGATTTGCATGTTAATTGCATTAAAAAGACCCACCAAAAACTTGGCTTCTCATAAAGAAATAAAAAGTTCTTCTCGAACAAAGCTAGTCTCCCTCTCTCATGCCTGTCTCCTACATAGCCTATTGTACAGCTTTCAGATCCTCACCAGCCTCCAAACTTCTCTCCTGAGTAAGCTAGAAAATACCTGTAGCAAAGTAGCCATATTCGCTGCAAATCAAAGCTATAGATTTTTTCACTCTCTCTCTCTAAAACAACTAAACCGGCTATAATTATCCCACCTACTTCTCTCTCAGCTGCAGATTATCCACTCTGTCCTGTACTAGCCTTCTTACTGCCCCAACATGTCTTCAGTAATCGCCTTCTACACTCCTAGAACTCTCCGTAGCTCAGACCAGGACTTCCTACAAATCTATAAACCCAAGAGCAAAATTGGCCAAAATCTCTACAGCTACAAACCTACCTTCTCTTGGAATAAACTCCCATTGGAAATTAGATAATTTAAACAACTCAAAAGGTTTTAAATCTGCCGCCAAAGATTACCTGAAAAGCTGCTGGTCATGCCACTGTACTCACCCTCGATAAACTATCTATCTGTCCTACATAGCTCACTGCCTGCCCTCATTGGTTTTACTTATGTTAAGTGGCAGCATATTTTTAGTCTGATACTACATTTACTACTGTATTGCCCTGGTTGTATTTACTAACTCTGCATATTGCCTCTGAAATATCTTAATTTAAATGTCTACTTAAACTTCTGTAAATAAACTTTATGCTTTTAGTGTTTCCAGGTAGAAAACATTAATGATTTTGTTTATAATAATAATTTCATTTTGATAAATGATACTGTTTTGTTTATAATTCTGTTTTCATGTACAACGTCTTATTGTCAATTTTGTGGAGCTTTTCTCCATGGGCCTCCGCTGAAAAATGGCTATCAGCTTAGCCGGACAAACCCGGTTAACAAATGTAAAATAAATAATGAATGAATGGGTTGGGGATCCTCTGTTGCATCCCCTTGAGGGCAGGCAAAGCTTTTACCAAGCTTTGGGTGTTGGAATTTGTGATTAAGTAGTAAAGTAATGTAAACTTCCCCTACTGTTACTAATGGGGGTGAAAATTTTTTATTGCTATTTCTTGATTTGCAAGAAATACTTAGAGCTAGGGTGAACTGGTGGGTGTTAGTATGTGTGCACTGATGTAATTGTCACTTTATATCATGGCATGTGTGTGAATGGATGCTTGGCCATCCCATAAGGCAAGATTTTCTAAAAAAAGTTGCTAAATTGTGATTGCTTGAAACGATAGTACCCATCATGGCTGACGAATCTTCCGCAGGCCAACTGATGTATTATGAATACATTAGTTAATGTACTGTTTTGGCTGTTCAAAAGAAAATAATGTCCCTTTGTGATTTGCATCTCTGTGATTGCATTAAACTGTAAAACTTTCTCTGATAATATATTTTTTTACAGATTCATCCATTATGGATGTATTGAAGCACAAGTGCTTTTTAGAAGAGCTACTGTTTTGGACAATAAAATACGAGTTTCCACAGAAGATGGTCACCTTCCTTCTTAATATGCTACCAGATCAGGACTATAAGGTAAGATCAAGACTATAAAGCAATTACCAAATATTGATGGAAGTGCTCTAGTGAATACTGAATGTTTTGGAATGATATGCAGATGGTTTTCCTTGTTTTTGTATTGTTCTTCTACTAGTCTGTCATTCGAGTGGTGAAGTAGTACGCGCCAGTATTTGAACATTTGCATTTCTTATTGGCTTTTCAGTACTCTATGCACCAGAAAACCCACATTTGAATTATCAGTTGCAAGAAAGCAGTCTGACCAACCCTAACTCCCCTCAAGTTACTTTTCCTGGTTTGTTTTTAAAATGGGTAAGCTGTTCTGAGAGCTGGCAGTTATGCAAGACATTTTTTTTCTCTTTTTTTCTTCAGTGCCACTTGTTTGAGTGTTACATTGCATTAGGAAGAGATGGCAGAGCAAGGTCCCTCATATTAATGCATGTGTATTTCATATTTTATAATACAATCATTTACAAAATATGCCCTCCCTAAGTCAGCATCACTGGAGGTTTAATTTACCTTTGGTGAACTTTATTCTTCAGTGATGTCACCATGCAGATGGCATGTGATGTTGTCCATATACTTTGATGGATGCACCACTGTGCCTGCACTGGAGTATATTATTAATGACTGTGTATGTATCCGTAATCTTTTATCCCTGTGATTGTGACACAGAGGGATAAAGTCAATTTATGTGTGCAGCCCCATAATAAAAACTTAATTGAAGTTTTTTATTAAGAGACAGTCCACAATAGAGTGGAAAAATTGTGTGTGTGTGTGTGTGTGTGTGTGTGTGTGTGTGTGTGTGTGTGTGTGTGTGTGTGTGTGTGTGTGTCCATACATATACATACGTGTGTGTGTATATAAATATATATATATATGTATATATATATATATATATATATATATATATATATATATATATATATATATATATATATATTTCCTTTGTTTTATCTCAATTTTATGTCCTCAAAAGACTTGAAACTATCTCACAATGTTCCACAACCCCAAAATGTCCTTTCCTGGATTTATCAAGTGCAAAATAATATCAACTGCAAATAAAGACAACTTGATTACATACCATCTGTGTCCTTTAATTTGAGTCCCTTATTTTCTTTTTCAGTGGCTTAAAATATGAAGCAAATAGCAAATGGACACCCCTGCCTAGTTCCTTTGATCAGAGACTGTTGGAAAAGAACGCTGCCATCGTAATTCTTGCCTCTGACCCTTCATATATCATCCTGTTTAATCTTATTGTTGTATCAGGAAATGCAAGTGCTTCTATTGCCCAACTCATAAAATCACAGATTACTCTGTCGAATTATTTCTCTGCATCAAGACCCACCAACAACAGAGGTATTTTCTTACACTCTGCTTCCCTCTGGATCATCATTGTTCTGTTAATGTTGTCAAATGTTTGTCTCTGTCATTATCCCACTTAACTCTTGACCTGTTCCCCTTCCAAATGAATTATTTCAGCTTGTTTTATTGTCCAAAACATCATCCCCGGTTAATAAAATATGCCTGACCTGTATAAAAAACTAAAGGAACTAGAAACATTTTCATTGTATCTTACTATCCTTATCTATAATCAGGAGTTTCCAACATCTCATTTTTTGTGTTATCTTCTGTCTAGTTTCTTTCTGCATATTCTTAGCTGCAGTAATAGAATCCTTTTCAATCTTTAGACTTAATATTTTGTATCATCATGTCCCTGTAAATATGGATGTTGACCAATTCATGTCAGGGTACATCATTTACTACTGTAGCCTTTATCTGCATTTATTTTATATCCCAAAAATCTTAAATGTGGCTCAGTGTGTTCCATAACACCAAAATGTCTTTTCTGGCTTTATCAACTACAGAATTTCATCACATATGAATCAAGCTAACTTTTCTTGATTACTGTACCAGTTATGTCCTTCAGTTTGTGAGTCTCTTATTTACTTATCCAGTGGCTCTAAGTGTAAAGCAAATAAGAGGGAACGGGGCCACTACTTGCCTGGTCTTTCAGTTCAGACACAATTCCTGCCACCTTAATTCTTGCTTCTGACCCTTCATTCATCCTTCTAATTAGCCATATTATTCATTCCGGGAGATCAAACATTTCCTCTTTGTAATAACCCAGCTGACTCAATCCAATACCTCTTTTGCATCTTGCCCTACTTACAGTAGTGGCTTTTCCTTATACTCTGCTTCACTCTGGATCATTATTTTTCTGTTAATGTATCTAATGTTTGCCTGTCATCCACAAAACATCATTGATCCATAGGTGTGAGTGTTGGCAATACCTTTGCTTTTCTTTTAACTAGTATAGATATAAATACTTTGTAATTATAATCATGGTTTAAATTTGAAATGGGTCTATATTAAGCTGGGTCTGTTTTTTTAACCTCGTTGTTTACTATTGCAACCAGAGCTTTCTTCCCAGAAGATGGTACTCCCTTCGTTTTAAAATAGTGTTAAACAAAACCTCCTAGGTCTTTTATTACTTTCTTCCCTCCCAACATCCAAATTTTCACAGGAACATTGTCTGTTCCTGGATATTTTCCTGTTGATTAATTTATATATTAACATTTTTACCTCATATTTTCCTACCTTGGCTATTAATTATCACACTCCTTTGTAATTCTAACATGGACATTATAAAGACTTCCACAAATATTTCCATTTGTTTTGTTTTTTTTCTTGGATTCCACATTCCTCTGCTTTATACAAATTTTCATAAAATTTCTGAAATGTCCGAAGTACTGCTGTAGGATCTCTGGTTACTTTTTCTTGTCATAGGCTCCCAAAGTTTGGCAACAGCCCTTTCTGCTTTCTGTTGCCTAAGTCATTCTTCTAAGTGTTTGTACTATGATGCTATCAAAAACTAGTTGTTTAATGGCTACCTTTCTAAATTCACGCATATGTATTAGAGAAATGCTCCCTTATTTTCCCTTTAGCATTCTCCAGATGTATCCTCCTCCTGTTCTATGAAATTTCCCATGTTTTGCAGTACCTTGACTTTTTTGTCAGCCCCTCTAAATAATTCTTATTACTTCTTTCCCATCTGTTTCTCTTTCTGTTTCATTTCTACCCTATTTTTAAACTCCATTGTCATTTATTCCACTCACTAGCTATCCCTTCTGAAAAAATGTCCATCTTCCCTGATATATAAGAGAGGAATTTTTATGTCATAGAACCATTTTTCTACGGGTTTCTACAGGATAGATTTCTGAGTTGCTTGGAGTTATGAAAGAGTACATGGTATGGTTTTATGAAGTGATGGGATGGTCTGATTCTTAACTAGTCTAATGGTTTAAATCAGTGAACCTCTTTTCGCAGAGAGCAACACTTTGAGTTAAAGCATAGATGTTATGTTGTCCTATCTTGCCTTCATTCTTACTGGTTGAGTTTGGAGCTGATCCTCGGCTGTGACTCAGCCACATACTGTAGCTCGAAGTCTTTCACTTGGCTCGTGGCTGAATACCTATCCAATTATGCAGTGTGTGATTTCCCAGATCTTATTTGTGGCTTAACTGGATCGGAGGTTCTTAATTTTGGCCGTGGCTAAGTTTTTGGAAAATTTATATATTTCATATATTTCTTAACTGTTATTGTCCTTTAGTTAGATATAGCTGTTTTATATAGTTAGTTTTACTTTCTGGTGTTTCATGTGTTGTTTACACAATATATTCCTCTGACTGCTGCTTAGTTGGCCGTTGCCTTTAGTCGCAGGCCTATATTCTTTTTCCCTATCTCGTCGTATAATCTTTAGTGGTTTTTTTCTAGTGTGTGCATCTTTTTCTTATTAGCGATACTTGGCCTGTTTAAGTTAGAGGGCCGAGTGCCTGTTTAAATTAGAGGGCATAGCTAATCTTTCCCTTAACTAAAAATTTCTCTCCTTAGTAACTGTGCTAGGTCTGTTTAAGTTAGAGGGCCTAGCCCCCATTTAAGTTAGAGGGCAGAACTAAACTTTCCTTTCTAATTTGATATTTTTAACTAGATGTGCTGCAAGTTTACATTTTTATAGAGTTCTGTTTGAGCTTGGATTATATTATGTGTGTTATTTCAATTTATAGTGTTTTGTAGTCTGTGCTTCCTTCCCATAATGTCTAAGGAAAGTAGAGAGAGGGAGCAAAAGCTTTCTGGCTTTAAAAATTGTCAAAAATGTTCACAGAAAATGTCACTAACTGATGGCCATATCATTTTGTGTTTATTGCTTGGGGGCCATTCACCTTCAGGAGTCATGTACCTTCTGTCATTCTTTCAGTTCACGGGTACTGCAAGTGATAAAGAATAAATTAATAGTCAGAGGGCTACTGAAAACTCCATTCTCTGAAGCTTTGGAAAGTCAGAATACCTCCTCTAAGCCTAAGTCTCCTTCTTCAAAAAGTGACAGACCTTCCAAGAGACCTCCTTCTTCTTCCTCATCTGGTCATTCAGAACCACCAGAGAAAATATCAAAAATTTCTTCAGAAAAGTCAATCTCCTCAGTTCCACAGAGTTCGGAACTGAGAGAGATCTTGGAATTGGACAAGTCAAGTCCTTCATCTCCAGAGTGTTCGGAGCCTGTCCACTGAAATTGGAAAGATCTCGCTCACCTACCCTTTCCTCCAGGTCCTCTAGAAGCCTATCGGATGATGATGTGGATAGGGTGGTGCGCAGACTGCTGAAGTCGTTGGCACTGGCTAAATTATTTTCAGCTCTGACCCAACCGGTTCCGAAGCCAACTAAGACTGTCTCATCCACATCGATTCCTCCTCAGAGCCAAGCTGGATCTTAAAAGCCGGAGTGCCAGGTAACGATTGCTGTAGATTCTTTGGTCCCGAGACCCGTCGTGGAGATTTTGGAACCGTTGTCTGTTTTGACACCCTCTGTGCCTTCTGGGGTGTCTAAGAGCTGAACCTCTCTGGTCGGTTCCGGGGTGGGGGGTGGATGCTCAGACCCGAGTCTCTTCGGTTCCGAGATTATCTATCGAGGCTTCAGCACGGGTGAACTCGGCTCCTACATCGGCCTCGGAGCCGGTCTTTTTGGAGCCAGGGATTCCTTTTACTTCTTCAGAACTGGGGACATCCACGCAGCCGAGGGGACCTGCTTTCGAGCTGATGAGGAGTGTGCTGTCCCCACCTGCAGCTGTACACAAGGGTACTGGTAGTCTTCCCCCTAATGCACCAGCTTCTGTCTTGGCACCACCCCATCCTCAGGACAGTGGAAATTCAGAGCCTCAGGGAGCCCCATTGGGTGAATCACACTGTCCCAATACCTCCCCAGAATACCCTTCTGAGGAGGCTCCTCGGAAGAGAACATGCAAGAGAAAGCATCTGGACTCACCAGACGAGTCAGTCATGTCAGACACTGACCTCGAGGAGTCAGAAGGGTCCCCACGGTTGCCCTCTGAAAATATCTCTTTTGCAGATAGCTTAGAAATCCTGAAACAGAGAGGAGCTGGAAGTCCATCAACCCTTTTGATGAGGAATCTGTGTACCTGAAGGCCTTCAGATCTCAACCTTCAGCCTCCTGGATGTCTCCGTCTTTTGATGAACTAATGGAATTGGTTAGTAGAAAGGCGTGGGAGTCACCAGACACATTGGAATCAGTCCCTCGGATGCCAGATAAATTTATAACAGCTCCATCAGACAAAAATGTTCTTAATAAAGGCATTCCTATAGATGCTATGGTGGTGGCAGTACATTTTTCCATACTTTCCAGACCCTATCCTGAGGGTCAGAAGGGGGAAAAATGTGGTTCAAAAAAATCCAGGGGAGTTTTTCAGGACCCATGAGGTGAATCCTTCCCCAGGGGCAGAGGGGGGAGGCAATAATGGTAGATGTCCACGAGGCAGAGGGGGTCCGCAAAACCAGGGTGACAGTTATTCCTTTCCTTTCACGGCCAACCTTTCCAGCGCTCCTGAAAGGAGGCCTATCTGTCCTACTCTGGAGGCAGTTGGGGGTGGTTATCTTTGTACCCAGAAGCCTGGCGAGATGTCACAAGAGACAACTGGGTACAAAGTATAATATCCAGAGGTTATTCCATTCCCTTTTGCCTTCCCGACCCACAAATCAGAAGGATCCCGGACATTCCACCCAGTCAAAGGGAACAAACAACTATAGAGATTCTAAAGTTGCTAGACAAAAGAGTCATCCAAGAAGTCCCCGCAGACCAAATAGGATTCGGAACTTACTCAAGATTCTTTTTAGTGCTGAAAAGAACAGGGAACTGGAGACCCATATTGGATCTCCACAAACTTAACGAATCCATAAAGAAGTCCAAGTTCCAGATGCTGACACTGCAGTCAGTTCTTCCCTTTTTAGGGAAAGACGATTGGATGTGCTCAATAGACCTCCAAGATGTGTACTACCACATAAAAATGGACAGACCACATCAAGGAGTCACTTACGCTTCCGGCTGGGAGCCAGTCATTACCAATTCTGAGCTCTGCCCTTTGGTCTCACTACAGCCCCCAGAGTGTTCACCAAATGCATGGCAGTAGTTATGGCTCACTTGAGGCGGATAGGAATCCAGGTGTTTCCATATCTAGACTGGCTCCTGACTGTCACCACCAAGCATGTACTACAACAGTCACAAGACCAAACCTTACAAATTTGTTCTCAATTAGGGATAACAATAAATTCAGGAAGTCTACCTTGTTGCCGTGTCAACATATTACCTTTATAGGAGCAGAATTAGACACCATCTCTATGATGGCAAAGTTACCCACAGAAAGAGTTTTTGTATTCAGACAGCAGATTACCAATCTCCTGCCAAAGACAAAAGTAACAGTGAAAACAGTCCTGAAAGTCCTGAGAGCAATGGCAGCAATGATGACCCTAGTTCCGTTAGCCAGGATGCACATGAGAATTTTTCAGTGGCTCCTTTTTTCTCAGTGGTCCTTAAAAGAACTTCCCATGTCTCACCAGATCAGAATTAGAGTAATGCAAGAAGGATCTAAGATTGTGGCTCCTTTCCAGTCACGTCACGTCATGTTAGGTCGACTCTTTACCCCACAACAACCTCTGGCAACAGTGACCATGGACACCTCCCAGATTGGGGGGCATTATTTGGGGAGGATGGCCCAAGGTGCATAGCAGGAACACGAGACCCATTTGCACATCAGTGTTCTAGAGGTAAGAGCAGTGCTGTTGGCATTGCAAGCACTTCAGTACTCTCTTCCACTAGGAACAATTGCAATTCAGTCAGACAATATGTCGGCGGTTTGTTACATAACCAAGAAAGTAGGAACCAAGTCTTACCCCCTTTGCCGAGAGGCTGTCATAGTATGACAATGGGCAGTCTCTTCCCAATTCTTTCTGATAGCAACGCACATCCCGGGGAAGTCCAACGTGATAGCGGACAGGCTGAGCAGAGAAATAATTGATGCCTCACGAGTGGTCCCTAAAGAAAGAGATATTGGAAAGGATATTCCGAAAATGGGGCCAGCCTTGCTGTGACCTCTTTGCCACTCCAATGAATGCCAAAGGCAGCGGCTACTTTGCCCTGATCCCTCCTCAGGGGGAGTCACCAAGGGGGATGCACTTGTCCACGATTGGCCCTCGGGACTACTTTATGCATTTCCCCTAATACCCAAATTCATTCAGAAAGCCTACTCTCTGGGAAACAGGATAATTCTCATTGCTCCATAATGGCCTCGTCAGATTTGGTTTCTGTTCCTCTGGCCTCACCTTCAGGAGGAACAATGGACTCTGGACCCAGTTCCAGACCTTCTGACTCGTATGTCAGGAACTCTGCACCCCTCCCTCCAAACCCTCAATTTGACAGCATGGCTGCTCCAGTTCCCAACTTATTCAGGCTTCACAATTTTACATCAGTAGTTAAACACATCTTGGTATCCTCACACAAGGCTACAAGGAGGAAATTATATTCTAGTAAATGGAAAAGGTTCTCATACTGGGCACAGAGTAAAAACATTGATCCTTTTTCGGCCCCGATCACTTTTATTCTTGAGTTCCTATCAGAGCTTTTTCAACAAGGTTCAGCAGCAGCTACTATTAATGTGCAATTAGCTGCACTCTCAAATTTTCATACAAGTGATGGAACTTCAAACTTGATGTCACACAGATTATGTAAAGTGTTCTTAAAAGGTACCTGCTTATTAAGACCTCCCATTAAAGAACCACTCTCGTCATGGGACTTGAATTTTGTTCTAGCATGTCTGACCTTACCCCTCTTTGAACCCTCATCAACTTGTGACCTCAAATTTCTGTTTTGGAAAACAAGTTTTATAAGATGTTCATCGTGTTTCACTGTTGCAGTCATTACACTTGGGTTTTCCTGCTGGCAGGCTACCCGCATCGGCCTGAATTCCAAAGTCCTGGTCTGGCGTTGGTTGCTGTCGCCTCTTCCCTGACGTCAGTGCGCCAGGGGTATATAAGATGCAGCCGACGCCATTTTCTTCAGTCTTTCTTGCCGCACGGTGCCCGAAGCAAAAGCAGTTCGCAAGTGCCAGTTGGCCAACTTCTGAGATTTTCAAATTCGAATTTCAGATCCAAAGTCTTCATTAAAGCTAAGTACCCTGTTGGGGAAACTTTTTTCTTGCTCCAGACCGATGTCAGAAAAAGTTAACAATTGTATTTCTTGTGGGAAGCAAATACCTCATAAGGATTTTCACTCTTACTGTATTCCTTGCCTAGGCCCTGACCACGACGTTGCTTGTTGTCGGTTTTGTGCTAGTTTTAACCAACGCACTATTAAGCGTTGGTACGAATTTGCCTTTCATTACTTTGGCCGCAGATTCAATTATACAATGCCGGCAGAACAGCCGATGACCGGAGTCTATACAAAACGCAAGGATAAAGACAAGGACAGGCATCCGAGGTCCAAAATTGACGATGAGGCTTCCTCTAAGCTAGTCGTCGGTTCGCAGGTTCTCAGTGAGGCGCTTTCGCAGCCCCTGACACCCGCTACCTCAGAGCCACAGGCCGCTTCCGACTCCCACATGGAGCCGACTGGGCCTCTGGAAACTCAAGGTATTGGATCCGCGGAAACTATTCCCTCAGGTGGGTCCAGAGCCGCTATGCAGGCATCAGCTTCTGAGGGTGTTTTCAGACCGACACAGTTATATGTAAAGCCATCTTCAGCTTCAAAGCCAAAGACTAAAGCAGCTCTAAAGACAAAGAAACAAGTACAGCATTCTCCAGGACAGACTTCCATGCCTAAAAAACAGATGCTCAAAATGGCTGAAGAACTTATTACTTTGATCAGGGGTTCCCATTCCCCTCCTGATAAGAGGCCTAGGCAAGAGACAGAATATGAATCTTCAGATCAGGTTTTCATTTCCTCTGATACCTACTCTGATCAGGAATACTCTCTTCCTCCCTATGAGGATTCTGATTCTGAAGAATCTATTCCTTCAGCTTCTCCTCCTGAGGATTACTCTTTTGGGGAAACCCTGCATACTATGAGGGAGCACTTCCATTGGGAGAGCCAGGATTATTCAGAATCCAAGAAAAGGCTCATAGATTTTCTTTTATTTCCCCAGCACAGGCCCCTTGTTATTCCTCCTGTTCTGGACATTGTAGATGATGTTTTTTCAGAGTCCGGCCTGTCTCCAGACTCTATACCCCCTGCACCCGTTAAGCCAGACAGGTACTACAGGGTTCCAGACTCTCATAAATTTCTATATAAAAACCCTGCTGCTGACCCAGAAACTATATCTCAGGGTCCCAAAGGGGTCAAGGCTTCCACTGCAAAAATCCCTGGTCCCTCCGATAGGGATTCTAGAGCACTGGACAGATGGGGGAAAAAAGTTTACACTTCTGCTACCTTGGCTGTAAGGGCTTTAAATTGTCAGTTTCATATGTTTAAAAATCCGCAATGCTTAATGTCACTGTTAAAACAGAAAATGATGACAAATACTGAATGTGCTGAAAACAAGGAAATGCAGGATTTATTGCATGCAGCTGAACAGGTGGGAAAACATACTTTGCAATGTGGTTTTGATTCTTCGGAGGCCTCTTGTAGGGTCGCTGTAACGGATTCTGTGATTAGGAGGCGTGCTTGGTTAAAGGAACAGAATTTGCCTGATCATGTTAAAGCAAAATTACTAGATACTCCATTACAGCATGATACTTTGTTTGGTGTTAAGGCAGAAGAGGTGTTGAAGAAAATGGAGGATAAAGCGAAATCTATGCAGACAGTTAAGGATTTCTTACAGGTACAGCCACCCAGATTTAGCAGGAACTGGCCTCCAAAAAATTGGTCCTTTCCAGTGTCAGATAGGCCACAAAGAGGCAGATACAGGCACCCTAGAGGCAGATCCCAGCCCCAAGGCTCATACAGGCCTAAACAATGGGGCGCTCCTACCTCCAAAAGCGGAGAAGACAAATCTCAACCTTATAGGAAACAGTCCCAATGACTTTCCTCTACCAGTACCAAGCACTTATCTTTTGGACGCTCCCTTAGGGGGGAAACTAGCCCTTTTTTCACAAAACTGGCACATGATCACCCAGGACAAATGGGTCTTGAATATAGTGTCTCAGGGTTACAGGTTCCACTTTCACACCCTGCCAAAGGCAAAAGGCATGCCAGACCTGCCACACAATCACTGGGCAGAGGCACAAAAGCAAGTTTCATCCCTCGTGGACATGAAGGCAATTCAGCGAGTACCACTACAGGAGCACGTCTTTTCTTGGTACCCAGAAAGGACAGAGCCTGGAGACCAATACTGGACCTGTCTATTCTAAACACTTTTCTGGACATTCCAAAGTTCAAAATGTTGACTCTGCAGCAGCTTCTGCCCATGCTGGGCAAGAAGGCTTGGCTTGTAACCTTGGACTTAAAAGAGGCATACCTGCACATCCCAATCAGACAATTGTGCAGAAGATACCTCAGATTCATAGCTGGCTCAATGCAGTACCAGTTCTGTGCACTGCCCTTTGGCTTATCTACTGTGCCCAGGGTCTTCACAAAATGCCTGGCACCAGTAATTGCTTTTTACAGACAGAGGAATTCAAATATATCCCTACTTGGACGACTGCCTTATTCAAGCAGAGAACAAGGACATTCTACTAAAGCATCTGGCGTTTGTAAAAAGACTGCTAATTAGCCTAGGGTATACAGTAAACGAAAATAAATCAAAACTAGTACCCTCTCAAGAGATAATATTCCTGGGTGCAAGCTTAAATACAACTGTCCAGATGACCTATCTCACGCCAGACAAAGGCAACTGACTTCTTACTTCGAAGAAAAAATCTGCAGGCTTTGGGCTTCGTGGCATCCTGCATTCTGTTAATTCGATATGCAAGACCTGCATATGAGGAAACATCAATGGTATCTATTTGTGTTTGGACTCGACATTGCCACAGCCTGGAAAAACTTATTACCCTCATTCCCTGCCTGCAACAGGAGTTTCGATGGTGGGCACAGGCCTGTCACCACAACAAGGGACAGCCTTTCACTTTACCCACTGCCAGGCAGACAATAACAGATGCATCAGATTATGCCTGGGGGGCCCACATGGCAGGGAAAAATATATTCGGGGCACATGGCCCTCGAGCCAAAGGCATCTTCATATCAATCTAAAAGAAATGCTGGCTGTCCAGAATGCCCTGACAGCTTTCAAGGATCTACTTCATCCAGGACAACTGCAGTTAAAAACTGACAAGCAAGGGGGCACACATTCCTACCCCCTCTGCAGACAGGCCATGACTTTGTGGAACACAGCATTGACTTATCAAGTGCACCTGCAAGCACAATTCCTGCCAGGAAAGACAAATACTCTGGCAGACGAACTAAGCAGAAACCTCATGGATCCTCACGAGTGGAAACTAGATCCACAAGTCTTCAGCCTAATAACAAGGAAATGGGGATGCCCAGACATAGATCTATTTGCCTCCCCTCACAACTACCAACTACAGAGATTTTGTACAAGGACTTATTGCATGCTAGCATGGAAAGTGGATGCCCTATCATTCAGCTGGAAAAACCTTACAGTATTCTCCTCCCCAAGGTACTCCTCAAGGTCAGACAAGAGTAGCCAAAAATGATCCTGATTGCCCCAGACTGGCCACGCCAGCACTGGTACCCAATCCTAAAGAGCTTGTCATTAGGCCCAGCCTGGACATTACCTCAAATACCGCATTTACTGACCCAACAAAGCAATCAGATACTGCACCACCAACTCAGAACCCTGAATCTGGCTGCATGGCGGATAATGTAACCATTCAGGACACACCTATCTCCAAAGCAGTTATGGATGTTATTCTGGAGGCCAGGAGGCCCAGCACCAGAAAATCATATGCAGAAAAATGGAAGAGATTCTGTGCTTGAAACCAGGCACAAGGAATCGACATGCTTGTACCAAATATTCCTCAGATTTTACAATACCTAACTGAGATGTTGGACAAAGGCCTATCCTTTTCATCGATTAAGATCCATGCCTCTGCCATTTCAGCTCATTACAATACGGACCCACCTATTTTTTCACATCCATTACTAAGGCAGTACCTCAGAAGGGCCAAAAACGTAAGACCCCCAAGAAGAGCACCAATACCTGCATGGGACCTCAACTTTGTCTTGGAAAAGCTCACACTGCCTCCTTTTGAGTCAGCCAATACAGCCGAGGTAAAATTCTTATCATGGAAAACAGCTCTGCAACTAGCAATAGCTTCAGCAAGAAGAGTTACAGGCATTAATGGCTGTGGAACCTTTTATCATTTTCCATCTGGACAGGGTTTCTCTAAGGAGAAACCCAACATTTATGCCTAAGGTAGTATCCAGTGTGGCTCTCAATCAAACCATTCATTTGCCTACATTTTATCCAAATCCCCAGAATAAAGGGGAGAGACTTCTGCATTCTTTGGACATACACAGACAGCTACGCTTCTACTTGGACAAAACTAAAGCTTTCAGAAAGACTGAGCAACTTTTAGTGGTATATGCTGCAGGATCACAAGGAAAGGCTATCTCAAAGCAGACTATTTCAAAATGGATAGGACACTGCATTCATTTCTGCTATTCACAACATGGCAAATCAGTGCCTAAGGGCATTAGGCCACATTCGACCAGGGCAGCAGCCACCTCACCAGCCTTCCTCAGAGAAGTACCAACCAAGGATATTTTGGAGGCTGCTACTTGGACTTCAGTGCACACTTTTACAAAGCACTACCACTTACCTCTTTCCTCTAAATCTAGAGCAGGCTTTGCCACTGCAGTTGTGCAGGGCCTCATAGCCACTCCTAATTCTGTGTAGACCCAGCCACCCAACCTCAGCTTTGGGATTCAACCCAAGTGTAATGACTGCAACAGTGAAACATGATGAACATAGTACAATTGTGTACCTACCATAAATGTAGATGTTCGAGTGTATTCACTGTTGCAGTCCAGATTACCCACCCACCATCCCCCTTTCTTTGCTGGGACTTATCTGTACTTCTCTATTCTATACAACCTATGTGGTGTATTTGCTTGTAGATGAAGGTAATGTTTATTTTAGTGCATGCTTTTTATAAACAATGTTTTTAGCCAACCCTTTTGGGGGCACCTGACATCTGGGGCAAGAAAAACTGAAGAAAATGGCGTTGGCTGCATCTTACATCAGGGAAGAGGCAACAGCAACCGACGCCGGACCAGGACTTTGGAATTCAGGCCGACTGCGGGTAGCCTGCTAGCAGGATAACCCAAGTGTAATGACTGCAACAGTGAATACACTCGGAACATCTACATTTATGGTAGGTACACAACTGTACTTTACTATTACCTTTGCAAGAAGAGTTTCGAAATTGCAAGCTTTATCAATTAGACTTCCTTATTTGGTCTTCGATAAGGATAAGAGTATCTCTTTGAACAAACCCATCTTTTTTACCTAAGGTATGTTCGCAAAATAGCTTAAATCAATTTATTGAGCTGCTAGTGTTTTTCCCTAATCATGGCAACAAGGCATAATACAAAGCTACACCAGTTAGATGTGCATAGACAACTTTGCTTCTATTTACATAGAACCAAATATTTTAGTAAGTCTGATCAGTTGTTTATTTCTTTTTCAGAAGTCGAAAAAAGGCATGCCAGTCTCTAAAGTCTCACTCTCAAACTGGTTCTGGCGCTCAAATTGTATTACCTTTATTTACAGTTCTAATAACAGACAACTACCATTCAAAGTCGAGGGTCACTGTACTAGGGCCATGGCAATGTCATCTGCTTACCTAGCTAGACTATCAATGGACAGTATTTGTGCCCCTGGTATGTGAGCAAGACCCCATATCTTTATCACTCATTACAAAGTGGATTTGGCCTCTAGGGACAGATCCTCCTTTGGTTCCACTGTGCAGAAAAGTGTACTCTCATAAGCCCCCCAGGAAATATGGTGCTAGGGACACTGTCCCAACCAATAAGAATGAAGACGAGATAGGACAACATAACATAAAGAAGTTATGTACTCACAATAACATTCCATGTTTGTTGTCCAGCTCACCTTTCATTCTTACGATCCCTCACACCTTCCCCTAGACTAAGGCTTCTGGAGAACCCAGAGGAGTTTCCTCCTTGGACAAGGAGCTTCTCTGACTTTCTTCCTTTTTAAATATCCTTTATTATAGGATTAGTGTACACATATGGCTGTGGTTAGCAGCAAACAAGTTCTGGCGAATCACACTGCATGTTTGGGATAGGTATTCAGTCACGAGTCAAGTGAAAGACTTCGAGCTATAGTATGTGGCCGAGTTGGAGCAGAGGATCGGCTCTGAACCCAACCAGTAAGAATGAAGGGCGAGATGGAAAACAAACATGGAACGTTATGGTGAGTACATAACTTTTTATTTCATTAAGCCACATAAAAACTACTAATATTGGGGTAGATTTGAAAAACACTTCATACGTCAGAAAGTCATTCAAGAATTTAATCTGCCAAGCATTTACAGTACATTACAATTTCAAGGAAAAAAAAGAAGAGCCCCCCCCAAACTAACTTCCCTGAGCTTAAATTGTTTACAATAACTGCCAAACATGAGGAAGCTTGACACCATTAGAAAAAGGCTATCAGCATTATACTGTAAAGTCATACTGTTTGTTTGTATTTTGGATGTTAATGTTACACCATCATGTATATGACAGACTATTTGGTTCCATTTCCTAATAATACATTTTTAGTAGCCAACATTGTAAGATCTAGCAAGATTCATTAGCTTCTGCTTAATATGTTTACATCATTTATAATAGTCAGAGATGCAGTAACAGTCTAATTTTCCAAGATTCATTCACATATTTCCGCCAGGTTTTATTTCAGTGTGTCTGATATTGCATATTCCCAAAATACATGACAGAGTCACATAGCATCCAACTTGAGTTTATTGTGGGGAACACTTTGGCAATGCTGAAGTATAAAAATACTTAAGCAGACATTGCCAGCCCCTCCAGAAAAACAGAAAATTTGGGAATCTGGTAATATTCTAGAGATTTGCATTGCATTGCATTTCTCCCATTCTTGCTAAGTTGTTAACATACTTCGATCTCTTTCCTATACTGGTTTAAATTTGTTAATGTTTTCATTCTACCAAGTGTCTTATGCAACGTGCTAAGAATTTTTACCCCTTGGCTTTGTTCCTGCCTTCTGTCAAAACCATAACAGCCAGTCCTCCTTGATAGTACATAATTTGAGTTTTCTTAAAGATGACAATAATTCAGACATTACTACAGGAATCACATTTCCAGCTAAAATTCTGTAAATTAGCCCCATGTTAATGGACTTGTACCTAGCATTAACTGTTTCCAGTAAAGCAATGTTGGAAATGTATTTCAATTTTTCATGTGTTGCCCATTCCATATTCCTTGGCCAAATTAATAAGGAGGAACTGTATAAGCCATTCACCCATATTAGTCTTTATTGTGTCATTAATCAGCATCATTAAAGCCATAGCTATTGTTTCATCATTCGGTCTTCTAGAAAATCCCTTACTTTTACTCATAAAATCCTCCCTCCCTCATGCTTTAAACTTACAGCTGATTTCTATCTATCTTAGTCTTTGCTTAAAAATCTTACAGATGTTTTAATTTTGCTGCCATGCTGTACAGCTCAATCTGGGACTTTCAACTAATGCATAGAAATCAAAATTTAATCCAGCTTTAATTGATGCACTGAATATTGTCCAGGAGATAAAAGAAATGGAGGTGGAATCTTTAAAAAAGGAAAGGGCAAATTACATAGATGTAAATTGACTCTGTGGGAACAATACATGGATAATAATGTTCAGGAAGAGGGATGTTTTTGGGAAGGAAGGGACTTTATTTGTATAATATCAGAGAGGATGACAATTATTTAAAAAGGAAACGTGTACTGCTTGAAAAGTTGTTAAATAAGAAAAACAAACAAAGTCAAATATCATCTAAAGAAAGCTTTGCCAAGAAGGCAGAAGATGTGGCTACCGACCTAGTGGAGTAAGCTTTGACTGGCCCAGATATCACCATATGATTGCTGTCATAAATATAAACAATGCAAGCTAACGATCCAACAAGAAATGGAAACCTTAGAAATTGCCTGACCTTTCTTAGTCTGAGAGGAGGCAACAAAAAGTTGATAGGATTTTCAGAAATGTTCTGTTCTCCAAGCAAAAACGTAACTGCCTGTGTACATTAAGACAGTGCAACTTATATTCCCCTTTATTTGAAAAAAAATTGGGAAAGAAGACAGGAAGTTCGACTGGTTAAGGTTTGCCTCTGAGGCTATTTATTATATGTGGTTTATGTAACTTTAGGTGACCTTTTATGTAATTATTTGTTTGGCTGATATGTTTTCATATATATTTTTTATGTATTTTTAAGTGTTAATGTGATATGACCTGTTTTTAAGTGATTTTATCATGTGATTAGATTCCCATGTGCCTTAATGTATTTTGATTGGATGGTCACTGATTTAAATTTGATTGTTTTTCTAATATGATGTTTATGCATTGAAAAGAGTTTTGCTTGAAAGCTTTGCGTTATTTATACTTTTGTTTGTTTATTAAAGATTTGATGTTGTACTCCTTGCTTGTTTTTGTATTTTCTACGTGCAGTAGCTATGGAGTACTTTAGTTCCAGGACGCGGTATTTGTTGTTTGTTTTTTTGTAGTGCTAAAAGCGCTTGTGTTCTGGAGTTATCAAAAAATAAATTATTTAACAGCTGTCTTTCTAAACTAGCACATAATATACACATACTCCCTCATTTTCTCATAAGCATCTGCAGTTGCTCTTCTTCTTGTTCTGTGATATTTCCTTTATTCTGCAATAGTTTAACCTTTGTCAGTCACTCTAAATACTTCATATTTCTTCTTAACCATCTCGTTTCTCTTTTATTTCTGCCCTGTTTTTAAACTCCATTTTTATTTTACCTCACTCACTGGCCATTCCTTCTGAAGAAATGTCTGTCTTCCCTAATGATCCTAAATAATTTCCACTACCCATTCCTGAAATTACTCTTTTTTTAACAGGTAGGTGGGAAAGTGCCAGTGTTTCAGTTTTATTTCATTACCCTGCATTTGTATCTTAGCTTTTATTGGTGCATGACCTAAAATAGTTATTGGATATGTGTTGAAGCTTTCAATTAAATGCACATGTTCTTGTAAAATATAATTTCTATCTACTCTAGCCCAGATATTGTACCTTGCAGTCTCACCAGAAATCTACCATTATTATCCTTTTTTTCCTCTTCTATTACTATGAGTCCTTCTAGCAATAAGTATTATTACTCCACATTTTCTTTTTCCCTGATATCCTGCTGAATATCCATCCTGAAATCTTTTCTTTGTCAAATTCACATGCTTTCTTTCCAAGTGTGTCTCCTGCAGTGTTGCTATTAGCACATTGCATTGCTTAATACAATTCATTATGCTTCCCTTCTTGTCCATACCTGTAAAACTGTTTACATTCCAATATAATATGGAGAGAGTAGCCATTTTGATAAAAAGTCCATTTTCCCACCCACTTATTATACATGACAGTTACTTGAATGTGTACTTCCAACCTTTGTCTTGCATGCACACACAGTCAGTGCGCCATGCAGATTTTTTTGTACAGTTGTTTCTTTTCACCACTATTTCAGCCTATGTCACATTTTAAGACATTATCGATGAACACTCTCAAACAAAAAAAAAACTAAATACATTTTAGGAAGACCCTATCCCTATTAACTTGTACCCAACACACAAAAACTATTTACATTTTCAGTAAATAAAGTTTAACCCTCCAGATGGCAACAAATGCCCCAAACTGACAACTGTGCCCACAGGCATAACCAAATCTAAAATTAAGTTTACCCATTCTAAAGCTCGTGTTACAGCCTGTGTTCCTACTTACACAGATTTCTGTCAGTTCTCTTCTTATATTTATTCCCCTCCCAGATGTGAAAAAAAAACAACTTGTATGCTTTCAGAAAATATTATCATTTACCCCCTAATAAGAAGTAGATTGACTACCTTTAAATAAAACTAAATTGTACACTGTTCTATTAAATACATTAAAGAGTTAAGGGTGCTGGGGGAATTATTTTATTCAATTCCCATAACTTCAAACTTTATTTTCACTAAATTGCTTAGAATTCTAAAAATTAATCACTTGCACCTACAAACAGCTTGCCTCCATGTAAGAAGTAGTCACCAATGAGAGGAAAAAATGACTAACAAATTTACACATTCATGAAGGAATCTTTGCAAATTTCACTTAGAAAAGAATGGAGAGAATTTCCCTGTTCTACTGTTTTCAGCTGCAGGCATCTTGTCCCCTCACTGAGCGCATTTGCTAATGGGAAAAAAAAACTGTTAGCTATTATCTTTGTAGATGCAAGAAGCTTAGCGTTTTTCACAGTGTACACAATTGTATCTTATTTTTCAAGCCTGTCTGCTTACAAAAAAACTTGTTTATAGCTTAAGCTAGAACAATAACCCAAACATATACCCATGTAAAAAACAAGGGAAATTATTGTAATTCTACATATAATCAGTACACATTTACACCTCACCTTCATCCAAACAGCCCAAGATCACAGCCTAGTAATCATTGTAAAAATAAAGAAGAAAATAATATGCAGACTGACAGGTTTCAACAGTGTTTATGCTAAATCAGGAACAGCCACAGGACAGTAGAATGGCTGGGGGGAGGGCTGGTCCATTATCCTACCCAGGGCCTCATTTGACCATGATCAGGCTCTGACAACAATAGCAGTAAAACACCTTTTCAAACAAGCATCATGTAAATGCTTCAAATCCTAAAGCATTACCTGTTGTATGTCACAACACACTCGGGTCCCCTCCACCTAGCTGTTAAGCCCAGACATTACTCCTATGCATGGCACAGGTAATATCCCCTCATGCTCCTTGTCTCCCCACTCCCCCCTTTTCCGTATTACCCCTACCCCTATTATCTTTCTCTTGCATCCTCTTTCTTAGCAATCCCACCTACTCCCTCCTTAAATACATAATAATAAATATTTGTCTGAGTCATGAATTTACACTGACTTGTGTACCGTAGAGATTTGTTTTTCAAGAACTCCATACTGTGCTGTTTCATATAAGTCTTCTTGTTTATAAGTCTTATGCAGTTTGTTTACAATTCTGTGGAATTCCCAAGTTTCTAATACTTTTGGAATTTAGTTTTATGATTATGGAACTTTTTCCTTTGACTGTTGATTTATGTTCTTCTTTATTGCATAATAGTGGTGGTCTCCAGATCTGAACCCGAAAACAGTCCAGCTGGATCAGTGCTCTATTCTGGTTAACAAGTAATGAACAAGTGATGAAATAGAGGTAAATGTATAAGTAACAGATAATGTACTTCCTAATCACTGCTGCAGTGTTCTTTAAAACTAGGATATCCTACTGAGGATAGCTGAACTTTTGGGCAGCATACCAAAGCCTTTACACCTTCTAGGCGCTGTACATCATACGTATGTCGTGCATCTGTGAAGTGGGGTACATATGTGACATATGTGTGCTTAATCTTCAAAACTTCTTTGCCGCTAGTCCAAATGCTACCTTTAATTTTGGTCTGCCAGACACTGGCTGTGTTGGTCCAGCTACCAAGTCTTCTAAAAGATAAGTGCCCTGTTGTGATCTCTTCCTTTCTATTTTTTCTTCTATAATATTTGTACATTTCATCCAGATGAGTATGGGAGGCAGATTCCCCATAAGGATAGACACAAGAAGTGCTGGTTTTGTGTGAGTGCTGCACATGTCCATACTCAGTGTGAGATCTGTCAGGCAGTTGTCCCTAAGATGCTTTGCAGCTGTCTGTCATCTCTTTTCATTTATTTGGAGGACCACCTTTTAGAATTTTTAGTTCAGCGTACATGGCCTCTAAATCGGCCCGCACCGACATTCAGCCACCACTTACAAATAAGAAGGCACAGATTGAAGCTGTTGCTGTCTAGCCTCCGCTTGGCATCTCCATCAGGTTGGATGAAGAACTTGAGCACTGTTTGGTGCTGATTTTGCCTTGTCTGTCACGACCCATTTGGAAGCTGACATGGGACTGCTTATTTTCACCATGGCTGTGCCTGCATCTGATGCAGATGAGGAGAGGGACCCCAGCTGATAATATTGCAGGTGCCTAGGGGGGATTCCCCAAATACCTGTTAGAAAAGAGGTGCCTGGTACCCTCAGTGAATCTAGGCAGTGTTCTGACACACCTACATTTGTTAAGGGTGATTTTCCCTTAAAAAAAGCAGATAATCAGATGTGGCCCCTGTGTCAAAGGATACACACAAGGGAATGGCAGGATTTCACTCAGGGGCTTCAGTGCCCTTATGGCTTTAAAGCTCCCTGAAGGGTTGTCTGTGCCTGCTTCTGCTCACTGGTCCTGTACTCCTAAAGATCATAGGGAATCTTATTCCTCTGAGGAAGATGTGGATTTAAACTCTGGTGAGGAATCATTGGCTTACTCTTCTCATTTCAGCTATCCTCTTGCCGGGGAATCTGAAGAAGAAGACTCACTTTCTTTTGATTCTCCTGTGGAAGACTTATCCTTTGGAGATACTGTGGTACATATGATGGAATATTTTAAATAGGATTGTTTCCAGGTTTCTAACATTCAAAGTAGGTGCTGTCAACGCTGACAGATTCACCTAGGCCTTCTGTAGTATCTCCATTGCTAGAATCCCTTTTGGATACTTTATCTTAAGCTTTTTAAGCTTCTGATTCCTAGTCCTCTGCCCCTGTGAAGTCTGATAGGTTCTATAAAGTACCTGAAGCTCAAAGGTCTTTGTATAATAGTTTTTTCTCTGACCCTGCTGTGATTTCCCTGGCCACTGGTAAACCATCTAAGCTACTGCCCTCTTCTAAGCTTTCACCTTCTGATAAGGACAGTCATGCTATGGACAGGTACATTTCAGCTGCCTTAGCATTTAGGGCCATTAACTAGCAGATATGTGCTGGCTGTTCTTCCTAAAGTTGGGAACATTCTGACTGATATGCCTAATTCTAAGGTGAAGTCTTCTGTGCTTTTTAGGTGGCTCATCATTCTATTAAATGTAGGTATGTTGCTGCTGATGCCTTTTCTAAGGCAGCTGCATCAGGGTCTGTAATGAGTAGGTACTTCTGGTTGTGCTTACAGGCTCTGTCAGAAGACATCAAGGCTAAATTGCTAGAGTCTCCCTTAGACAACCAGAATCACTTTAGCTCGGCTGCTGAACTTTTCAAGACCTTCCAGGTTAAGGATAAAGTTATACAGAATCTGAGATCTTCCTTTCTCCTGTTTCTAAGTTTCAGAGAAATTACCCTTCTAAGTCATCTTTGTAGACAGCCGAGGCCATATTCCAAGAGAGTTTTTCCTGACAAGCCTTCCAGAATCTATTTGGCTTGGCTGCTGCTGAGATTTAAGACCCTTCAAGATGAAGGTAATGTTATGCAGGATCTGAGATCATCCTTTCTTTTGTTTCTAAGTTTTAGATAAATTACATTTCTAAGGCATTTGTCTCTGGGCAGCCAAGGCAGTCTTCCAAGAGAGTTTTTTCCTGACAAGTTTTCTTCAGGTTCTAAGGGTCAAAAGCCTTCATTTCCCTGAAAACTCTGCTTCCATTTGACATTCAGCCACTTCGACTCCTTAGCCATATTCCTCTGGCCGTCTGGTTGACTCTGTGGTGATCTTTTGCCAGATAGGAAAAGACTCTTGGGTACTTTCCATTATCCAGAATTGCTATTTTATGGTGTGGAAGTCCCGTACTCTATTCTCAGGGCTTCCACAACCTTCTCCTTGCCAGCACCCTCATTTCCTTTGGTTCTTCAGGATCTTTTAGTACAGAGTGCCATGCAACCTGTCCCTCCTCCTCGGCAGTGCACAGGTTCCTGGTTTCCAGGAAGAGGGATCTTGGAGACCCAGATCTGGATCTCCTCCTTCTTTCAGAATGTTCTCTCTCCAGATGCTTTGCTCTCTGTTGCTTCCTCAAACTTTTCTGGTGTACCTGGTTTTGAAGGGGGCTTACATCCACATTCCTGTTCACCCCCTCTTCAGGAAGTTTTCACATTTCTTCCTCACATTATCAGGTCTCTTCTTTGCCTTCTGTTGTTTCTACAGTTCCAGGGATCATTACCAAATGTCTGACTCTTGTGGTAGCCTTCTGCGGACTTCCAAGAATTAAAATATTCCCTTATTTAGATGACCTATTAATTTAGGCCTCCTCACAGCAGCTTCTACTTCAAGATCTCCAGTTCAATATGCTCATTTTCTATCATTTAATCTCTCCAAGTCTTTTGAGTTTCTAATACCATGATGGGAATAGACTCCACTCCTAAGTCAAAGTATGATTAAAGTTTGTAAAATTAGTATTGTTTCAATCTTTGTTAGCCAAAAGTGCTCTTCGTAGCACCTGCAATCTGTTCAGAATTGGCTCCTCCTGTAATTCATAGAGTTACATGCATCAATTGCATATCTAAATAAGACTATACATTCTTTTCGAGTCCCATTGATCCTACTACTATTGGAACTGTGTGGGTATCCTTCTTCCACATTGCCCTCATTTCTTCCTACAGATCCTGGTATTTTGTGACTTTGTGTCTGTCTGTAAGACACTGTAATCACTGGATGTAGTAATTCCAATGATCAGTGTCTTTTTTTGTCTTCTTTTCATAGACTACTATATCTGGTTTACTTGCATCTGTTTTTTGAACAGTTTATAATGAGTGATCCCATGTGATAAAAACTTCATCATTCTCTATAATGCTTTGTGGCTCTTGTTTCCAGTGCTTCTTAACTACCTCAGTATTGTAATGTTTGCACAATTCTCCATGCAACAGAATTGCCACATTAGTATGCCTTTCAGTATACATGTTCTCTGCCATTAGTGAGTCAAACCCAACAAGATGTGCAACTGTTTACAGTTCTGTTTTACAGAACCTGCATGTATCTGTTTCTCCAGTGTTCAATGGACTTTGAAAATTAACGTGTACATAGTCCACTATCCTAGGCCACTAATATTAACCTTTCATCTTTTGGTTTAAATCCACCTGTCCTTAACCATTAATACATCATACTCTGATCTACATGAGGTTGTTCTAGGAGTTTTCTGTACTTGCACCTCTATGCATTTTCCACATTTCTTGACATCTCATCTGATCTTTCTCCTTATATTCTTTCTTTTGTGTTTTAGGCATATTCAGTTGCTGCCTGATTTTTTTTGTCTCCTGTTGGTTTTGTTTCCATTACCATTTGACATCAGTATGCTTCTGCTAAACTTGAAGTACAGGAAAAAGTGTACATTTCAGCTGCCTTTCACTATGTTTGGATATAATGAGGTCTGCGGATAGGTATGCAGTCCTACGATTACAGATCTCTCCATGCAATTAATTTTGAGGAGGCCCATACTCCTGCACAACAAGAGTAAATAATCATGGAAATACACTGATTTTTGTATATCATTTGATAAGCGTGAAGCACTTTTCTTGTTTTCTTGTCCAACTCATTCAGTACATTTTGGGGCCAGTCATTCACCCCAAAACTGTAAGTTAGAACAGAAAGTCCAAATTGATTTATAGCTTGGACTTTGTTCATAGATATCAGGGCTACTTTCAGTATTAATTTTAGTCTTCTAAAATATGCCTTACTGAGTTTTGTTCACATTTGTTCATTTTTTGTCCATCCTTCATCAGTTCCCTAATATTTATACACTCCCTCCTGGTCAAGTTCTTTTTATCACGTTCCTGTCCCAAACTGATATTTTCTTGGTGCTGCAGCTTTCGTGCTTTAAGTGTTGTTTGTACACATTTATCAAGACTAAATGATCTTATATCATCTGAAAAAGTTTTGACCACTTCCAGTTGTGCTTTCAGCTCATTTGATGAGAAGTCTTTACACTTTGGTGTAGTGTGGGAGCCAAATTGTAACCGTGACCTAATCTGTGAAGCAGACAGCTTAATGGGTTAAGGATGAGACAAGAGAAAAGTGCTCACCCTTCACATTGCAAGAGAAACATAGTGAAGGGACAGGGTGTCGTATGACTAGTTCTGATAGTGATTTTATAGTAGAATGTCATTTTTTGGAGAAAATGTTTTATTGAAAGGGGT
This sequence comes from Protopterus annectens, assembly GCF_019279795.1. Classification (NCBI taxonomy): domain Eukaryota; kingdom Metazoa; phylum Chordata; order Ceratodontiformes; family Protopteridae; genus Protopterus; species Protopterus annectens. The sequence goes on from NC_056738.1 coordinate 72,495,083, forward strand.
TACCCTAAGGAATTTGTGGAAAATATTAGGTTGGAGATTGAAAGTGGCAGAAAAAATAAATTCAAACCCATTAAAGGGGATAGAAATATTAGTGATGATGGTAATATTGTAATAGAAAAGGAAGATCTAAATGCTACCAATAATTATCAACAAGCATTAGTCCTAGAATATAATGTAATAAATAATAATATAAGAAAAGTATTTCAGAAAGAATGGGATGGATTTGTTTCCCTTACTGATCTGGAAGGTATTTCCAGACTACCTTCCAAGGTAGTGTATAAAATGTCATGTAGTATAAAGAATATTTTAGAAAATAAAGATAAAAAGAAAATGTATAAAGGGGGTAAAACAAAATTAGGTACATATAGGTGCGGACGCTGTAATCAGTGTGAATATATCATGAATACTGATGAAATTTATCTTGGGAGTAGGAAAAAGTGGATTAAGAGTAATGGGTATTACAACTGTGAATCAAAGAGGTTAGTAGTATATTTAGCTGTTTGCCATAAATGCAATTCCTTTTTATGTGGTTGTAATTTTTTTTTCACAGTACTTGAACAAATTAGTAATGATATAAGGGGTGGCCCATGGGAGGAAAAAATAGAATATAGAGAATTATGGTGGTAAGTAACCCTGGAATCAGGAAAAAGTCCAGGGTTAAATTATTTCATTTCTATTTTGCCACTTTTAAAATTAAGGGCTGCCAAACTTTGAATTATGTTCAATGAATGTAACATTCCCTTTTTGACTGAAGGTGGCATTGTTGCCTGTAATTTCTTGTTAAAAGGAATTAAATAACCAATTCATGCAATATGTATTTTCAAACATATTTCATAGTCTTTTAAATCTAAATATTTATGTATTGTAAATTGTAATGTTATGTATTGGTGTTATATTTTATAAATCATTTTAATTTGATTATATAGAGTGGTTAATAAAGTGAATATAAAAGTTACATGATGGGAATGGAATAATATCTGAATATTCATGAGTCTATTTAAATATTTTAAATGAGCAGTGGTTTATTTTAAATGGAATTTTGAATTCATTGGTTCTTGGTGTTTAAAGAAATTATAAAAACATTTTAATGAGTTGAAGGTCATACATTTGAAGAAGTCTGATTATTGTGGACGAAAACGCAAATTGTTTACTTAAGGCGTTTATGGTATTTTAACTGCAGTTTTTTAATAAAGTATGAGTGTTTCAACATTACTTCCTCGGTTTCTTTCGCCAGTAGCACTCTTTCTGCTGTTACTAGTTGATTACTGGGAATGCTACCTGCATTTTTTTCTTAAGAGAACAGTGGTGACAGAATCACCCTTGAATATCCCCCTTTGAATATTTATTCCTTGTATAATTTGTCCTTTCTTTTTTGCAATAATGGGGTTCATCCTGAATCTCAAAAAATCTGTTCTGCCTTCTCACAAATTTTCAAAAAGTCTGACCAAGTGTTTTTGGGGGATTTTCCAAGATGGCGCACACTGATTAACAGCTTAACCTCAGCTCAACCAGTATGAACATAGAAATTGAGTGATATTGTCAGCTTAAGTAAAATTCAGTTACTGTCTAGTAAGATGCCAGCATAGAAGAAACTGAGAGCCTGAAAGAAAAATCATCTAAAAAAAAAAAAAGGTGAAAAGAGAACACTGACTAGAAATAATTCTGCAACTGTTAAGCAAAATCAGTTAAAGTCCAGCTTTGATGCAAGAAATGGATTCCAGTAATCTAGAGGAAAAAGTAAGTCAGATGTGCTCAGACCTGATTAAAATAAAATACTGAAGGAGTATATCAACTCAAGTAAAGGCCTGGAAAAAATAGAAGAAGCTTTAAACAGATATTTAGATGAGCTGATAAAACTGCAAAAATCAGAGATTGACATGAAGAATAGGCTGGATGTGTATGAGACTGTTCAAGAAGAAATGTTTAAAAAATGGTAGAATTACAGGACGGAGCACATTCTGAAATTTTCTGCTGTACCAGAGAAACTAGCAGAAGTAGACTGTATTAATTTTATGAAGGTACAAATAAGCAGCTGGACTGGTATTCCACAGCAGAAACTGTTAATGGAAAGGGCACACTGTGTGTATGCTCCAAATATAACAATGAAAAAGCAGCCAAGACCTGCATTAGCAAAGATGCAAACCTAGCTGTAGAAAGAGTTGGTCCTGACAAAACTGTGGCAAAAAAAGGCAAAGTATGAAAAGTTGGAGAGTACAACAAGCAGAAGAGAAACAAATTTATTCCAAAAATTGGGGAATGTCAAGAGGCATGTGTGAGATTCAAGCTGCTGTATACAGCTGCCTTCAGAATATTTTTTCCTTGAGGGACAAGTCATTTTTTGATGCAGAATAGGCTAAGGAGGAGAAAGTACAAGAACTTGCCAAACAAAAATGCACCCTCGCATGAACTGATTTAACAGTATCCATATTTATGGGCGCATGGTAAAATGTATTTAGGAGTATGGGTTAAAAACAATTCTGTTACGGCAGCTAAGGGTGTATGGGAAGAGACTAAACAAAACTGTGAAACTGGAAGCTCTTGCCTATGGCTATGGATAGCAAGGAACAAGCAGTAAAATGTTTTTAATCAATTTTAGCATATTTTTATGAACGAGAGGAGACGTTGTGGATATGAATTAAAGAATTGAAGGATTTTTATCTGGGAGGGGAAAAGGGGAAAAGTCAAGTGGGATTAATTGATCTTTCAGTAGAACAAGGAGGTTTTGGATTGCCTAATTTGAAGGGATATTTTAGAGCTACACAGTTAAGGCCCTTGCACATAACATAAGCAGAAAGCTACAATTCCAAGTGGAAAGGGATGATGATGAAGTGCGGGGGGAGGTAAAAAAATAGGGAAAGTGTGGCATTTTGGATGCAAATCCTTAAGGAGAATAACAACATTCATTTATAATATTGTGTTTATAAACTAGCAGGAAGTGTACTAAAAAATTAAGCCAACATGGGAATGGAGAAAGGAGATTCTGTCCATAGGAATGACTGCAAGTAGGGGTGCAGAGAATAGGCAAGCGGGGGTTGGAATTTGCTGGAGGAAGCTTGCAAAGTGAACCAAGGTATTGAGAACAAGTAATTAGAGAGGAAAGGGTAATAGGATGAGAAGAGGCCAAGAAGACATTTGGACTGCAGGCTAGAGATTGCCTTCTCCATCAGGGATTGATGTCAGAGTATAGGGAAAGAGAAAGGGATAGGGGAACTTAACTGAAAGGCCTGCAGTGGTTGAGTTTTTAATTGAATCTAGAACAGAAGTTGCAGTTAAAGGAATAATTGGTACGGCATATAAAATGTTGCATGATAACTATATGAATCAATTAGAGGAGATCAGAAAAGACGGGGGGGAGTTTAGATATGCAGTTCATAAATAAGCAGTGGGGAGACATATTGCTCACAAATGTGCACCAAAATTTAAAAGATTTAGGAGTTTTGCCTAAACCCCAAGCAGACTGAAGAATTTTTTTCACATAAGATGGCAAATGACATAATGGGAAGAAAGAGCTACCTGGGAGCATATGTTCTCTGCGTGTAATGATTTGGCAGACTTTAGCAATTTCCTACAGAGTGCTCTTTAATGAATAATCGACGAACAAGGAGTATAACTAAAGAACTATGTATGTATGTATTTATTTATTGATTGAGCTGGGATACAGGATCTGAATTGTCTAAGTAAGCCTTTGTTAAGTTAAGAATTATGTATGTATGTATTCCTTTATTTATTGATTGATTGATTGATTGAGCTGGGAATTGGATACTGGATCTGAATTGTCTAAGTAAGCCTTTGTTATGTTTAATTCTAGTCGCTGTCAAAAAAGCAAATACTAGAAAAATTATATCAAAGTTTAAACCAACCATACTTGAAGTAGTGAATATAGTAATGTAGACAAAAACCACAAACTGGGATCTTTAGAAAAGGGTAGGAGTAAATTACATTAAAAATGGAATTTGTGGGAACAATGCATGCAGAAAAATGTTTTGGAAGAGTAATAACATTTAAGGGAAGGCAGAATTTAACAATTTATGTAATACTGGTTTAATCATATGTTATAGAATGATATATAATTGTAAATATGAACTTTTAATATGGTTTGATTTACTTTTTTATAAATGTAAGTTTGCATATGTCACAGTTGATAATTTCAGTAAAGGTATTGGTCTTTTTTTTATGCCCACAAAATAGGGTCAATTTTTAAATATTACTCTTATAAACTTAAAAAAGTTGATGGAATGCAAGGTCTTGTGTTACCATGCATTTTCTGAAGGATATGAAGTCTGAAACTCAAATGCCTGTCATTAGATAATGACTTCAGTCCTCACTTATTTGACACAAAAATCCAGAAAACTACAAATTTTATGAGGAACAAACCAAAACTAGGAGGCAAAAATCTAGACATTCTGTGAAAATCTGGATAGTTGAAAGGAATGTGCAGGATTCAGACGATACCGATGATGGCTTTTCCTCCCTCTTTCAATCCTTCCTACAAGGGAATTTCTTTGAGCTCTGGGGCTTATGACATCCACTACTCCCATAGTCCCCTTCACTAAATTACATATGAGGAAGTTTCAGTGGTATCTTAAGACTGGCTGCAGCACTGCCATCCTCTGGATTTTCCTGTTCCTCTCTTGCATTATCTTAAGCTTGAGTTCCACTGGTGGATTCACCAGATTTTCCTGAATCCAGATCTATCTTTACAACTTCCACTTCACACTTAGGAGCTGTAAACAAATGCTTCTGATCAGGGGTGGGGAGCCTTCTCCAGCAACTTCAAGGTCCAGGGACTTTGGTCTTCTCAACAACTGGCAGATCATGTCAACATTAAGGGGATGAGAACTTTGATTCCTCTCCTTCATGGCTTCCACTTCCTTTGGGTTATGTGTCCTCTAAGGATTTTCAGGCAGTTCCCTGTCATGTGGTACAGCAACGAGCAAGGGGGCACGAAGTATTACCTTCTTTGCATGCTGGATTCTCAGGCTTGGGATTTTGAGGTCCATCATCAATTGCTTCTTCGTGTGGTTTGCTTTCCCTCAGAGCAGTCATATTTCAGATACTTTGCACAGGTCCTGAGCAAGTTCTCACAAGTGGATGTTTCACAGGGAGGTGTTCCCAGACATTGTATGTCAGTGGGGTACTCCTCATGTGCATCTTTTTGCCTGTCTTCTAAACGGAAAACTTCCCCACTTCTGTTCTAGAGTGTAAAGTCCTCTAGCTTAGAGAGTAGATACAATGTCTTTTTCCTGGAAGGGGATGTTTGTGTATGCCTGTCCCCTTCTTCCTCTGCTTCCAAAAGTCCTGCATAAGATCATATGGGACAGGCCCAAAATCTTGCAGTTGACCCTGTTTTGGCCCAGACAGTGCTGGTTCCCCCTTCTGTTTCATCTGGACAGGGGCAGTCATTACAAGTTCCTTCACAGAATGGATCTTTTCACACAGGACAAGGGACTTCTCATTCACTCTCACTTGCCCATTCTTCAGTCGACTCATTGGGTGATAGGGTTTTGATTTCTTTTAGACACCAATTTTCCAAGGATGTGCTTTGGGTTTTGCAGTAGGCCAGAAAACCCATTGTACAAAAATATTGTGTGGCTAAATGAAAGCGATTTTCTATTTTGGTGTCTCAAGCATGACCTGCAACTTTTACTGTGGATATTCCTACAGTCCTTTCATGTTTGTGAGAGTTGCTCACTTCTGGTCCTGCATATTCATCTGTTAAAGCTCATTTTTCAGCCATTTTTGCTTCTTTGCCCTTGAATCCGTCCCTTGCTACTTGTTTTGAAGTCAAACAATTTTTGAAAGGCATCCTTCATATTGGGCAAGAAAGCTATTTCTCCTCCTTTGGACCTCAGTTTTGTTATTTAGAAATTGTTTCCCCATGATCATACAGTTTTCTCTTCCTTGCTACACAGTACTTATATACTGCAGTATTGATGACTCTTCTGCTAAGAGAGTCTCTTGAGCTTCAGGCACTCATGGCAGTTTCACTGTTTTTGTTGTGTTTTTTTCCACAGGGACAGGGTCGGTCTTCATACTAATCCTTCCTTCCTTCCTTTATGCCCAAGGTGGTTCATGAGCTGTCATTGAATCAAACAATTCATCTTCCTTCCTTTTTTTCCCTCTTGGCAGAATGCTAATTAGAGGATTCTTCACACCTTGGATTTACATAGACAGCTCAGTTATTACCTAGATCAAAGAAAATACATTTTTAAATGTGAGCAACTTTGTTGCTTTTCATGCCAAGAGTTGGGGTTTAGCAGTTTCTAAGCAAACCACCTCCTTCTGGATCTCTAATGCAATTTCATTTTGCTATTCCTTTCATGGCAAGCAGCTTTCTTCAGGTCAAGCTCATTCTGTCAGGGCAGGTGTTTGTTCTGGTGCTTTTGTCAAGGGTCTGGATACTAGTTCCACCTTGGGAGCTGCATCTTGATATTCTGTACACAGTTTTATTAAATGTTAAAAGTTGGATGTCATTTCTAGGGACAGTGTGGGTTTTGCCAGTACCATTCTTCATGTGTTTTTGGAGGGCTCCTCTGTGGCTTTCTTCTCCCATCCTCTTCAGTAGCTTTTGTACTCTCCCAAGAGTAAAGAGTACTGCAACAATGATAAGGAAGGATATAGAATAGTTATGTAAGATCTTATTATAACAGTAGATGTCCTACTTCTCACTGTTACAGTATTCTTTCCCTCCCTTCTTCCCCTGTTGCTATCTGTTGCCTTCCTTCTGGCCGAGGGGTCTTTCTTACTTTTGTTCTCTCTTCTTCCCTTTCTAGATGTGCATGTCATTGCTTTTCTCTTGGGTTACTGTGGTTTTCTGGGACAGTTGTTTCTGAGGATATGTGCCCCACGCCATAGATGTAGAATAAATGTCTGACGTATGGGGCTGGAAGTATACTCGCCAGTAGTTCAGTTGTCCTTGCCAGGGTATCCCAGTAGTAAAGAGTACTACAACAGTGAGAAGTAGGACATCTACTGTTATGGTAAGATCTTACACAACTGTACTGTCTCATATTGTGCATTAATTAACTGAACTTGGTATTGTCCCACTTTTTACCCATTACTTTCAACTTTATTTTTATTTATTTTTATTTTACTTATTTACAGTTTGTTACCGGGACAGTCCATTGGGCCGAAAAAAGCCAATTTTCAATGGAGGCCCGGGGAGAAAAGCTCCATGTATTATACAATTATACAGTTGGAAGTTGACATTTACACACAAGTTCTTACACAGTATTTTTTTAGCAGCATGCAATAGAAGTAAATATATATGTATATCTATCTATCTATCTCTATATGGGTCCCCTTCAAAACATCTGAAACCCATAACATCTAATTTCATAACATTGAGACCAGAACATCTAAAACCCATAACATCGAATTTCATAACATCTAACAGTACAAATCACATGAAAATAACATCCCCTCCACATATAACAACACCAAACTACCAAACACACTTTTTACTATGTTTCTGCAGGGGGGCTTGAAACAGTGGGTTTAGGAAATTAACTTTTTCCCACTGTAGTGCGATCTTGGAGTTGGTATATTTAATTTACGGGGGGGGTGCGGGGGGCTTGCCCCCTTGCAGAAACATAGTAAAAGTGTGTTTGGTAGTTTGGTGTCATTATATGTGGAGGGGATGTTATTTTCTTCTGATTTCTAGGGTTAGATGTTATGAAATTCGATGTCATGGGTTTTAGATGTTTTGGGTTTTAGATGTTCTGGTCTCAATGTTATGAAATTAGATGTTATGGGTTTTAGATGTTTTGAAGTAGACATATATATATATATATATATATATATATATATATATATATATATATATATATATATATAGATATATATATATATATATATATATATATATATATATATATATATATATATATCTATATATATATATATATATGTATATATATATATATATATATATATATATATATATATATATAGATAGATAGATATATAAGCAATGTATAAAAACAAGAATCATGGTTGTACATGCCCTGTCTGAACATCCAAAAGCAGAATACAGAAAACAAGTAAGTTACGCGTGGTATAACTCAGTAGAGGCCTGTTCCTCTATAAGCCATGATTAGAATTTTAGAGAGAGAAGGTGTACAGGGTTGCAAGTTGTACAAATGTAAGAGTTTAAAAAACACACAATAGAGCCACAGTCCACAGTTATCCAAATTTTACTGATGCTTCCTAGTACCGCGGCTGTTTGCCTTTCATGATAGCCGTGGTACTAGGAAGCATCAGTAAAATTTGGATAGCTGTGGACTGTGGCTCTATTGTGCGTTTTTTATTATTTAAACTTTATCTGCTTTTGGCAGTTTGAGTTTTTTTTTTTCAAATGTAAGAGTTTGTCAGAAATAGTAGGGAGTAAATAACAATTAAAAGATAAGCCCGTAGATAAGAATAGTGGACATCAGTTTTAGAATTGAAGTTGAGAGAAAAAGGAGGATAGGGAGGTAGGGTTAAGGTAGAGAGAAGTCAGGTGGGGTGAGAGCAGGAGTATTCCTGGTGAGAAGAAAGGTGGGAATGGAGCAAGGTCTTAAAGGTGGAGTGGTTGTTGGTGGTACGAATATGTGGTGGAAGGGAATTACATAGGTGTGCTAGAGAGAAGGATAATAGAAGTTTGCCTGAAGTGCGTGGTAGTTTGTACACTTCGAGCAGGTTCTGGTTGTTAGACCTGAGTAGTCTATCAGGCTGATGCATTTTGAGAGGAGAGGTGAGAGAGAGGCAGAGAAAGGGTTTGAAGATGAGTTTATGTGCGTTAGTTAGTTAGTTAGTTAGTTAGTTAGTTAGTTAGTTAGTTAGTTGGATGTAAGACAGATAGGCAGTTCTAGCCAACTTAAATTTGTGGAGGGTGTCGCAGTGATGGGAGGAGAATTTGGATCTGGTAGCAAACTTTGAAATTTTATTATAGCAGGAGGATAGTTTTGTCTTTAGAGAGCTTTATAGATTAGTAAGAAGGGGGTACCATACAAGAGGGAGGGAATGGAGAGGACAAGCTTTATTGATAAAAATGCCCTCAGAAACTTTGATAACTTTGTTTTGGTCTCATTTTTCTGGACTTAAATCTTGATATTGCAACTTTAAATGAGGCCACCATGATGTTATAGTTTCAAAACAAAACTCGAATTGCTTTCCCTGACAGAACACAAGTCCACTTTTCAGTGGCCATCAAATTGGCACCTGTCTAGCTGCATTTTAAAGGTAAAGCAGCATGATATATTCATCAGGCATATTTGTTTGCCAGTAATATTTTATCAGTTCTAGACTATGAGCTGCACCTGTTTGAAAAATAGGTATACTCAGGTTGTGACTTGATTCAGTATCCCATGCAAATCAACCATTCCTACTCTAGATATGTATTCATATATTAGTTTCTCTACTACAGGTTTCTTATTTAAGTGAAGACCCAAAAGGACTTCAAGGCAAAAATTATATTTCTGTCACTTGTCCATGTTACCAACTCCACCTGGTTTACCCTCCAGTTCCTTGAGGATATGAAACGAAAACAGAATGTTTGATAATCATATTTGCTTCAAGTGAGCAACACAGAATTGGGCTTAATTATGTATATGTGTGTGTGTGTGTGTGTGTGTGTGTGTATATATATATATATATATATATATATATATATGTATGTATGTATATATATATATATATGTATATATATATATATATATATGCATTTATGTGTGTGTGCACGCACAAGTGTGTATGTGTAAAAATGTTCTTTGACTGCTTTGGATATTAAAGAATATGTAAATATTATCTATATAGTGCATGCTTTCCCATGAAAAAAAATCACTGTCCGGCCATAATTTGGTATTTGATTTAGTTGTTTCCTCTTGCTTTAGTATTCCTACCACATAAATTGACTGATTTTGCAGTCTGAAAGGTTGCACCATGTTTTTTATAATAAAAGCCAAAACATTAACAAACAGTTCCTTAACCTCATGCTAACCATTCTTTCAACCAGGTTAAATCATAAAGAACCGTACCCAAAAACTCAAAAAACATGTTTATTTCGTCATGTATTGATAATGTTCTTCATGTTTCACTGTTGCAGTCATCACGTTTGGGTTGTCTGCCTGCAGGTAGCCCTCAGCCGGCCTGAATACCAGAGTCTTGGGATTTCTGCATTGTTTGCACATTATTCAGACCTACCGATTTTCATATTAAACTGACCACTTTGTTTCAACCCAAAAATACCGAATTTCTCAGGCCTAAAGTTCACACTACCCTTAGGAAACCAACAACCAAAGTGCATTCTCAGGCCCACGGGCCTCAAAAACAAATGATTAGAATGGCTGAAGACCTTATTACCTTGATTAGGGGAAGCCATTTTCCCCCTCAAAGAGACCTAGAACTGATTTTCCTTCTGATTCTTCTGATCAGGAATCTGATATCTCTGTTCTGTCTGACTGCCAGGACCTACCCTTATCTACCTATGAGGATTCTGATGCAGAGGACTCCATTCCCTCTGCTTCCCCTCCGGAAGATTTTTTTTTTTTGGTGAAACTCTGCATACCCTTAAGGAGCATTTCCACTGGGAAAGCCAGGACTACTCCCAGTCCAAAAAGAGACTCGGAATTTTTAAACCTGCCTTAGCACAGGCCTCTAGCCATCCCTCCTGTTCTGGATATTGTAGATGATGTCTTCTTAGAATCCAGCCTTACCTCGGATATTTTGCCCCCAGCTCCCAGGAAACCTGACAGGTACTATAGAGTACCTGACTCTTACAAATTCCTTTTCAAAAATCCTACTGCGGATCCAGAAACCATTTCTCAAGGACTTAAAGGCATTAAAGCTACTTCTGCCAATAATCCTACCCCTTCTGACAGGGATTCTAGGACTTTAGATAGATTGGGTAAGAAGGTATACACTTCTGCTACTGTGGCCATTAAGGCTTTAAATTGCCAGTTTCATATGTTAAAGTATCAACAGCATATTATGGGGCTAATTAAACAGAAAATTGTGTTGATTCTTGACTGTGCAGAACAGAAAGATTTACAAGAGTTATTGCATTCTTCTGACCAAGTTGGTAAACTTACTTTGCAGTGTGGTTTTGATGCTTTAGAAGCATCTTGTAGGGCTGCTGTCACTGGTTCTGTTCTTAGAAGGCATGTTTGGCTTAAGGAACAAAACTTGCCAGATCATGTCAAAGCAAAATTACTGGATGCACCCGTAAACCAAGAGCACCTTTTTGGCAATAAAGCAGAAGACATTCTCAAAAGGATGGAGGAGAAAGCTAAATCTATGCAAACTGTTAAATATTTCTTACAAGTACAGCCACCTAGATTCAGTAGGCTTTGGCCTTCAAAGAACTTATCCTTTCCAGTCCCTTCTAGGCCTTCTCAGTCCAAACCCAGGGGCAGCAGACCCCAAAGACTTCAGGTTTTGCACAGATCTAAGCAGTGTGGTGCGCCCACGTCCAAAACAGGGAGTAGTAAGCTTAACCCCCTATGGTAAACTTTCACAATGACTTATCCTTAACTCCCCCAAGCCTTGCTTAAGTACTTGCACCTTTAGGAGGAAAACTCGCCCTGCATGTAAAAAACTGGGAATACATTACCCAAGACAAATGGGTTTTAAACATTGTTTCCCTAGGATACAGATTCCACTTCCACTCACTCCCAACCCTAAGTGGATGGCCAGACCTCCCCCCAAACCAGTGGGCAGAGGCCCAAAAGCAAGTACTTTCTCTCCTCAGCATCAAGGCTATTCAACCTGTCCCGGCAGAACAAAAGGAACAAGGCTTTTATTCAAGACTGTTCCTAGTTCCCAGAAAAGAAAAAGTACAGTTTTGTACCTACCATAAATGTAGATGTTCGAGTGTCTTCACTGCTGCAGTCATTACACTTGGGTTATCCTGCCGTCAGGCAGTCCCGCAGTCGGCCAGAGTCCCAAAGTCTTGGTCCAGTGTCGGTTGCTGTCGCTTCCTCCCTGACGTCAGTGCGCCAGGGGTATATAAGATACAGCCAATGCCATTTTCTTCAGTTTTTCTTGCCCCAGATGTCAGGTGCCCCCAAAAAGGTAGGCAATACATATTGCTAATAAAACATACAATAAGGTAAAAACAAATCCTTCAGTAACCAGCAAATATACCACATAGGTAGTATAGTGTAGAAAGGTGTAGAGAAGTCCCAGCTAAGAATGAGGGGATGGCGGGTGGGTAACCTGGACTGCAGCAGTGAAGACACTCAAACATCTACATTTATGGTAGGTACAAAACTGTACTATGTTCATCGTGTTTCACTGCTGCAGTCATTACACTTGGGTTGAATCCTAAAGCTGAGTCAGGGTGGCTGGTTTTATAGAGGATTTGGTGTGGCTATGAGGCCCTGCAGCACTGCAGTGGCAAAGCCAGCTCTGGATCTAGAATAAAGAGGCAAGTGGTAATGCTTGGTAAAGGTGTGCACTAAACTCCAAGTTGCAGCTTCCAAGATATCTTTGGCAGGTACTCCTATCTAAGGTAGGCAGTAGAAGTGGCAGTTGCCCTGGTGGAATGAGGTCTAATGTTACTAGGTACAGGTTTCCCATGCTGTGTGTAGCAGAACCTGATACAGTGTCCTATCCACTTTGAAATGGTCTGCTTTGAAATAGCCTTTCCCTGTGATCCTGCAGCATATGCTACAAACAATTGCTCAGTTTTTCTGAAAGCTTTTGTTTTGTCCAAGTAGAAACGTAATTGCCTGTGTGTGTCCAAAGAATGCAGAAGTCTCTCCGCTTTATTGTGGGGATTTGGATAAAAAGTTGGCAAGTGAATAGTTTGGTTAAGAGCCACAATGGATACCACCTTAGGCATAAAAGTAGGGTTTGTTCTTAAAGAAACCCTGTCTTGGTGAAAAATGATGAAAGGCTCCACTGCCATTTGCGCCTGTAACTCTTCTGAGACTCTTCGTGCTGAGGTTATTGCCAGAAGCAGAGCAGTTTTCCATGATGCATATTTTAATTCTGCTGAATTGGCTGGCTCAAAAGGAGGTAAAGTGAGTTTTTCCAAGACAAAATTGAGATTCCCAAGTAGGTGTTGATGCTCTCTGGGGCGGTCTTATGTTTTTAGCCCCTCTGAGGTACTGCTTTAGCAATGGATGAGAGAAAATAGGAGGATCTGTGTTGTAATGAGCCGAGATGGCAGAGGCGTGGATCTTAATGGATGAGAAGGATAGTCCTTTGTCCAGCATTTCAGATAAGTATTGTAGTATCTGAGGAATGTTTGGGACAAGAGGGTCAAGGCTTTGAGCCTGGTTCCAGGCACAGAATCTCTTCCACTTTTCTGAATAAGATTTCCTGGTGCTAGGCCTCCTGGCCTCCAAAATGACATCCATAACAGCATAGAGAGAGGGGTTGTCTGACTAATGAATCTGCCTTGCAGCCAGGTTTAAGGTTTTGAGCTGACTGTGCATGATCTGATTGTTTTGTTGAGTCAGAAGGTGTGGAATTTGAGGTAAAATCCATGGTGGGCTCTGAGCTAAGTTCTTTAAGATTGGGTACCAGTGCTGGCGTGGCCAGTCTGGAGCAATCAGGATCATCTGTGGTTTTTCTTGTCTGGCTTTTAGGAGTACTTTTGAAAGGAGAGGCAGTGGTGGGAAGACATAAACTTTTAGTCTTTTCCAGCTGAACGAGAGAGCATCCACTTTCCATGCTTGTGTGTGATAAGTCCTTGTGCAGAATTTTTGTAGTTGGCAATTCAGTGGGGAGACAAAAATATCTATGTCGGGGCACCCCCATTTTTGTGTTATCATGCTGAAGACTTGTGGATTTAATTTCCACTCGTAAGGATCCATGATGTTTCTGCTTAAGTCATCTGCCAGAGTATTTTTCTTTCCTGGCAGGAATTGTGCTTGCAGATGAACTTGATAGGTTAGAGCTGTGTTCCACAAGGTCATGGCTTGTCTGCAAAGGGGGTAAGAATGAGTGCCCCCTTGCTTGTTTATGTACCACATTACTGTGGTGTTGTCTGTCTTTAATAATAATTGCCCTGAATGCCGAAGGTCCTTGAAAGCTGTTACGGCATTTTGTACAGCCAACATCTCTTTTTGATTGATGTGAAGATGCATTTGGTCTGTGGTCCATTTGCCCTGAATATATTTTCCTGCCATGTGTGCTCCCCAGGCGTAATCCGAAGCATCTGTTGTTAAAGTCTGCCTGGCTGTGGGTAGAGTGAAAGGCTGACCCTTGTTGAGGTGACATGCCTGTGCCCACCATCGAAACTCCTGTTGTAGGCAGGGAATTAGTGGTATTACTGTTTCCAAACTGTGACAGTGTTGAGTCCAAACACTTTTTAGGTACCATTGTAATTTCCTCATATGCAGTCTGGCATATGGAATTAGAAGTATGCAGGATGCCATGAATCCCAAGGCCTGCAGAATTTTTTCTTGCAGGGAGTTGGGACTTTGTTGCCATCAATTGAAAATGCTGAGTCAGTTGTCCTTGTTTGTCTGGCGTGAGATAAACCATCTGGGCCGTTGTATTTAAGCTGGCACCCAGGAATATTATCTCTTGTGAGGGCACTAGTTTTGACTTCTTTTCGTTTACTGTGTATCCTAGGCAAATTAGCAACCTTTTTACAAACGCCAGGTGCTTTAGAAGAATGTCCTTGCTCTCTGCTTGAATAAGGCAGTCGTCCAGGTATGGATATATTTGAATTCCTTTTTGTCTGCAAAATGCAATTACTGGTGCCAGGCACTTTGTGAAGACCCTGGGTGCAGTAGATAAGCCAAAGGGCAGTACAGAGAATTGGTAGTGCATTGAACCAGCGATGAATCTGAGGTATCTTCTGCAATTTTGTCTGATAGGGACATGCAGGTATGCCTGTTTGAGGTCCAAAGTTACAAGCCAAGCCTTCTTGCCCAGCATGGGAAGAAGCTGCTGTAGTGTCAACATTTTGAATTTTGGAACATCCAGGTAAGTATTTAGAGTAGAAAGGTCTAGTATGGGTCTCCAGGCTTTGTCCTTTCTGGGGACCAGGAAAAGTCTTGAGTAAAATCCTTGTCCTTGTTCCTGCTGTGGCACTTTTTGAGTAGCTCTCATGTCCATGAAGGCTGTAATTTGCTTTTGTGCCTCTGCCCATTGATTTTGTGGCAGGTCTGGCATTCCTTTTAGCCTTGGTAAAGTGTGAAAGTGGAACCTGTAACCTTGAGACACAATATTCAGAACCCATTTGTCTTGGGTGATTGTTTGCCAATTTTGAGGAAAAAGTGCTAGTTTTCCCCCTAACGGAGCTTGTAAAAGGGAAGTGCTTGGCATTCGAAGGGGGAAGTCATTGGGACTGTTTCCTGTAAGGTTGTGACTTGTCTTCACCTCCTTTTGGGGTTGAAGCACCCCACTTTCGTAGTCTGTAAGAGCCTTGGGGCTGAGATCTGCCTCTTGGGCATCTGTATCTGCCTCTTTGTGGCCTGTCTGACACTGGAAAGGACCAATTCTTTGTAGACCAGTTTCTGCTAAATCGAGGTGGCTGTACCTGTAAGAAACTCTTCACTGTTTGCATAGATTTTGCCTTATCCTCCATTTTCTTTAATACCTCTTCTGCCTTAACACCAAATAAAATATATTGCTGTAAAGGAGCATCCAATAATTTTGCCTTAATATGATCTGGTAAACTTTGTTCTTTTAACCAAGCATGCCTTCGAATCACTGATCCTGTAACTGCTGCTCTACAAGAAGCCTCTAATGAATCAAAACCACATTGTAGAGTATGTTTTCCCACTTGTTCAGCTGCATGCAATAAATCCTGCATTTCCTTATAGTCAGGATGTTCTGAAGTTGTAGTCATTTTCTTTTAACTGAGACATTAAGTATTGTTGGTATTTAAGCATGTGAAACTGGCATTTTAAAGCCCTTACTGCTAAAGTTGCAGAAGTGTAAACTTTCTTCCCCCATCTGTCTAATGCTCTAGAATCCCTGTCAGAGGGAACTGGATTTTTAGCCGTGGAAGCCTTTACCCCTTTGGGACCCTGGGAAATAGTTTCTGGGTCAGCAACAGGGTTTTTATAAAGAAATTTGTGAGAGTCAGGGACTCTGTAGTACCTGTCTGGCTTGACTGGAGCAGGGGGTAAAGAATCAGGATTTAAACTGATTCAGAGAACACATCATCCACAATATCCAACACTGGTGGAATAGCAAGGGGCCTGTGCTGAGGCAATAAAAGAAAGTCTCTGAGCCTTTTCTTGGATTCTGAGTAATCCTGGCCCTCCCAATGGAAATGCTCCCTCATGGTATCTAAAGTTTCCCCAAAAGAATAATCCTCAGGAGGAGAGGCTGAAGGAATTGATTCTTTAGCATCAGAGTCCTCATGGGGGGGGTAAAGAGTATCCCTGGTCTGAAGAGGTATCAGAATATATGTTAACATGGTCAGAGGAATCAGTCTGTATCCTGCCAAGGCCTTTTGTCAGGAGGGGGATGGGTACCCCTGATCAGAGTAATTAAGTCTTCGGCCATTTTGAGCATCTGTTTTTTAGGCATGGAGGCCTGTCCAGGTGAATGCTGTACTTGCTTCTTTGTCTTTAATGGAGTTTTAGACTTAGCTGTAGTTCTTATGGTAAGCTGTGAAGGTCTGAAAACACCCTCAGAAGCCGATGCCTGCTCAGCGGCTCCGGACCCATCTGAAGGGTTAGTCTCTGTAGGCCCAACACCTTGAGTATCCAGAGGCCTAGTCATCTCCCCGTGGGAGTCGGAGGTGGCCTGTGGCTCTGAGGTAGCGGGTGTCAGGGGCTGCGAAAGTGCTTCACTGAGAACCGATGACTGGCCTAGAAGAGGCTTCATCGTCAGTTTTGGCCCTCGGATGCCTGTCCTTATCCTTGTCTTTGCTTTTTTGTGTATTCCGGTCATTGGTTTTTCGACGGCATGATATAATTAAATCTTTGGCCAAAGTAATGGCGAGCAAAATCAAACCGACGTTTAATAGTGCGTTTGTTAAATCTAGCACAAAACTGACAACTAGTGATGTTGTGGTCTGGGCCTAGGCATGGAATACAGTAAGAATGAAAATCCGTATGAGGTATTTGCTTCCCACAAGAAATACAATTATTAACTTTTACTGACATCGGTTTGAGGCAAGAAAAAGTTTCCCCAACGGGGTACTTAGCATTATTGAAGACTTCGGTTCTGAAAATCGAATTTGATATCTCAGGAGTCGGCTGACCGGCACTTGCGAACTGCTTTTGCTTCGGGCACCATGCGGCAAGAAAGACTGAAGAAAATGGCGTCAGCTGCATCTTATATACCCCTGGCGCACTGACGTCAGGGAGGAAGCGACAGCAACCAATGCCAGACCAAGACTTTGGAACTCTGTCCGACTGCGGGACCGCCTGACGGCAGGATAAACCAAGTGTAATGACTGCAACAGTGAAACACGATGAACATCTCCTGGTGTCCTATCCTGAATTTATCTATCCTCAACACCTTTCTGGTTGCTCCAAAATTCAAAATGCTAACTCTCTGATAGCTGCTTCCTGTGCTAGCCAAGGATGCCTGGCTGGCAACCCTGGACTTAAAAGAAGCTTAACTGCACATCCCCATAAGGGAATCTTGCAGGAAATACCTTCACTTCAAGGCAGGCTCTATGCACTATCGGTTCTCTGCACTTCCGTTTGGCTTATCTGTTGCGCCCAGGGTGTTCACAAAGTGCCTAGCTCCAGCCATTGCTTTTTGCAGGCAGAGAAGTATTCAGATTTACCCATACTTGGACGATTGCCTGATTCAGGCAGAAAGTCAGGATTTGCTACTACAGCACCTGGCATTTGTAAAGAGACTTCTAACTACACTGGGGTACACCATCAATGAAAAGAAATCACACTTAGTACCCTACCAACAGATTATATTCCTGGGAGCAAGCTTGAACACAACTTCCCAGATGGCATTCCTCACTCCAGAGAAACAAATTTATTTGACAACTTACTTCAACCTTCTGACCACAAAAACTCAGCTATCTGCAAGGAAAATACTACAAGCTCTGGGGTTCATGGCCTCTTTCATTCTGTTAATTCCATATGCAAGACTGCATATGAGGAAACTACAGTGGTATATAAAAAGTCTATGGTGTCAACATTCTCAGGACCTGGAAACAATAATTCCTATCCTTCCATGTCAAAGTTCAGAGTTCCTTTGGTGGGCAGAGGCCTGCAACCACAACAAGGGACTTCCTTTCACTCTACCCCATGCTGCCCAAATTCTAACAACAGACGCATCAGGTTATGCAGGGGGGCCTCGTGGCAGGGCAGCGCATTCAGGGCAAATGGAACCCAAAGCAGATGCACCTGCATATCAGTCAGAAAGAAATGTTAGCTGTACAGAATGCTCTGACAGCCTTCAAAGGCCTTATTCTTCCAGGACAACTATTGGTAAAGACGGACAACACCACAGTTATGTGGTACATAAACAAGCAGGGGGGAACACATTCCTACTCACTCTGCAGACTAGCCATGGCTCTGTGGAACACAGCCTTGAGCAACCAAGTACACCTACAAGCTCAACTCCTGCCAGGCAAACTAAATTCATTGGCAGACGACCTAAGCAGAAATCTCATGGACCCACACAAATGGAAAGTGGAACCCAAAATATTCAAGCTTTTGGGGAAGAGATGGGGGACACCAGAGATGGATCTGTTTGCTTTCCCTCAAAATTATCATTTGAACAAATACTGCACCAGGACTCCCCACAGCCAAGCTTGGAAGGTGGATGTCCTGTCCTTTTCCTGGGAAAGCCTCACATTGTATGTCGTTCCCCCTCTGCCTCTCCTCTTGAAGGTTCTACTAAAGATCTAACAGGACAAGCCAAGGACAATCTTGATTGCACCAGACTGGCCACGCCAGCACTGGCATCCTCTTTTGCACAGTCTAACAGTGCTACAACCATGGCACCTGCCTAAGACCCCTTCCCTGCTGTTCCAGCAGAGGGGGCCAAATTCTGCACCCTCAGCTTCAGACCCTGAACCTTGCAGCCTGGCTAATCCCCTGAACTCACCTCTAGCAACCCTCAGTAAGCAGGTGCTGGATGTCATTCTCGATGCAAGGAGGCCTAGTACTAGAAAATCCTATTCAGAAAAGTGGAAAATATACTGTTCCTGGAGCCACTATCAAGGTATAGGCACAACTGTGCTCAACTTACCTCATATACTAGATTACTTAACAGAAATGCTCCACAAGGGTCTATCCTTCTCTTCAATTAAGATTCATGCCTCTGCCATCGCAGATCATTATAATACTGAGCCACCCCTCTTCTCTCATCCTCTGGTAAAACAGTTCCTTAGAGGGGCCAAAAAATTAAGACCCTCCCAGGAGAGCTCCCACTCCAGCCTGGGACCTTAACTTTGTATTGGAAAAACTTACACTTCCCCCCTTTGAGCTGGCTGCTACAGCAGAGTTGAAATCCCTCTCATGGAAAACAGCTTTACTTCTAGCCATCACTTCAGCAAGGAGAATGTCTAAACTGCAGGCCTTTATGGCAGTGGAACCCTTCATCATCTTCCATGCAGACAGAGTTTCCCTCAGGACTAACCCATCTTTTATGCCCAAGGTGGTGTCTAGTGTGACTTTAAACCAGTCCATTCATTTGCCTACTTTTTTCCCTAATCCTCAAAATAAAGGGGAAAGGATACTGCATTCTCTAGACGTGCACAGACAGCTTAGATTCTATTTGGACAGGACTAAGCCTGTCAGGAAATCAGACCAGCTGCAGGGGCAGAGGAGAAGGCCATTTCAAAGCAAACTATATCTAAATGGATAGCACACTGCACCCATTTCTGCTACAAGCACCATGGAAAACCTACATCACAGGGGATAAGAACACATTCCACTAGGCTACTTCTACCTCTACTACATTTCTCAGAGGAGTCCCTACCAGGGACATCCTGGAAGCTGCAACCTGGAATTCTGTACACACTTTCACCAAGCAATTACCACTTGCCTATATTTACTAAATCCAGAGCTGGATTTGCCACAGCAGTTTTACAGGGCCTGATTGCCAGTCCTAATGCTTCTTAATCTACCTTCACCCTTCTTTAGCTTTGGCAATCAACCCAAATGCGATAAGTGCCACAGTGAAACACGAAGAACATAGTACAGTTGTGTACATTTACCATAAATGTAGATGTTCGAGTGTATTCACTGTTGCAGTCCTGGTTACCCTCCCTCCAACCACCTGATTGTCTTTACTTTCACCTCTCCTTTTTGGTTTGGTATATCTTATTCTATGTGTGTTTGCTTTTTGCTGGGGGTGTTCCACACCATATAATTGCTTCCTATTTTGGGGACATATGACATCTGAGGCAAGAAAAACTGATGTAATGGCATCGGCTGCATGTTTTATACCCCTGATGACCTGACATCATGGAAGAAGTGACAACATCCCCAAGACTCTGGTATTCAGGCCGGCTGAGGTCGACCTGCAGGCAGGTAACCCAAATGTGATGACTGCAACAGTGAATACACTCGAACATCTACATTTATGGTAAGTGCACAGAACTATACTTTTCCTACATTTTAACACCATTCTGGCACTGTTCTCCATTTAGCTGTATTTTATGTGTTATACTAAAGCCTGCCCACGTGGGGCCCAGTGTCTTGCAGTGATTTTTGTTTTTTAGTCTTAAGTCTTAGTATTCCACAGCCCATTGTATGGCTGTAGAAGATTACATCCTACAGACTTACTTAGCTGCAAAGCACTTGTAGCTTTGTTCACTTACAGTAGAGACTCCCTCTTATCTGATCTCGCTGGGACTGGACCTTAGGCTGGATAAACGAATGGCTGGTTAATCAGAGAAAGCATACAAAATAGCATTTATAGGTTTTAAATCAGCTAGAATAACAGGATTTGTGTTAGTATGCGTTTTTTAAAGAATATGAAGTCTATAACTCAAACGTCTGCCATTGTTTGGCAACTTCAGTTCTTTTTATGAGGGACAGGCAAAAATATGGGGCAAAAATCTGGACTGTTGAGGGGCATGCTACCTACCTCTTTAACACACTCACACACACACACACACACACACACACACACACACACACACACACACACACACACACACACACACACACACACACACACACACACACATATACACCATACCTCTCAAACTCTGAGCACAAGAAATCTGGACAGAGCCTGTCATAGTGGGGGGGGGGGGACAAAGGCCTAAAACTAGGGAAACATTTTAAATATTGCTCTTATAAACTTATAAAGTTGCTAGAATAGCAGGTTTTGTGTTAGCATGCTTTTTCTGAAGGATATGAAGTCTGAAACCCATATGCACATACTTATTTAGTGACTTTAATCCTTAGGTCATCCCAGTGTGTCAAAAAAAGCACTTTTTAAGAGGAACAAATCAAAAACATATTGCTCTTATGAACTTAGAAAGTTGAGAGAATAGCCGGTTTTGCATTAGCATGGTTTTTCTAAAGGATATGAAGTTTGAAAGTCAAATGTCTGCCATTATTTTCTGACTTCATTTCTTAGTGATTTGAAAATTTATGAGAAACGGACCAAAAATATGAGTCGAAAATCTGGACCGTTGAGAACTTTGCACTCTACCTCCTTCTTACACACACACACACACACACACACACACACACACACACACACACACACACACACACCTCTCACTTGGCCTTTCGTGGTCCGCAGTCCAAACATCTTCCAGCATTCAAATTCCATGCGTGCGGAACACGAAGACATAAGCAATCAGTCAGACACACCTGTTGCGTCTGTGTGACTGGATTAAGGACAATAAGGGTGTTCTTAAAGAAGAACACCCTTAAAAAAATGGCTTTGTGATAAGCTGAGATGTTCCGAAGTGCCCAGAGGAGACAGAAGTTTTGTTCTTCTCTGTTGTCTGTTGCTAGCACTATTGCAGAAATTTGTTGGCCTGTTAAAACAGAGTCTGGTGAAAACGAGACCGGATAAGAGGGAGTCTGCTGTAATGGGATTTCATGGCTTTTCTAATT
This sequence comes from Protopterus annectens, assembly GCF_019279795.1. Taxonomy (NCBI): domain Eukaryota; kingdom Metazoa; phylum Chordata; order Ceratodontiformes; family Protopteridae; genus Protopterus; species Protopterus annectens. Next base: position 72,517,039 of record NC_056738.1, read on the forward strand.
CTTTTACTCAGTTTTACTTACAGTTCATTGTGGATCAGTAACTATTCTTGTTTGTCTTATAGCTCATCTCACAAAACAGGCTAAGAGCATTTCACTGCTGCTACTTTTCAAAGTGGCTAATTTTCTTTCTTTTGTAATGCCCAGTTGTAACATTTCAGCTCTTCTCCCCTCCAGCAAAACACTTCCCTTCCATTTCCTAGCTGTCAAAGTCCTAGCAGTAATTTGAGCTTTCTCCTGTGATTTTTTTTGTGTAGTCTACCCTATGCTAATTTACTGCTGTCTTCTTGACTAATAGCACTATTAAAAAATGGAGGAACAAGCTATCTTTTTGTCCTCTGTTTTAATCTGTTTCTTAGCATTTTTTACTTCAGTATTTCACTGATTTGTCAACTTCTTTACTTAAGAATTTTGGACAAAGTCTAAAGTAATGGTGCGATAAAGGCCAAAAGTCAGGAAGGTTTTGAATATTACTATAATTCATTTAAAAATTTAAAATAACAGGTTTTGCATCAATTTATTTATTTTTTCTGAAGACTAAGTAAGCAACATTGTCTGACATGACTGAGTAACTGTGTGCATCACTAATTTGCCTGGGAATCAAAAATGTTATGAGGGGAAGGGCAAAAATCAGAGACGCTCTGTTAAATTAATGACGGTTACCAGGTATGGTGTATGCCTTTAGTTTAGAATCTTTGTCAAAGTTATCATGACTTGGGGCATGAAGACTTCAAGTGGGCATGTTTCTTAAACTGTTAAATCATTGTGACAGTGTGTTTAGATAAAGGTTTACTATCTCAGTAGCTGTGGTAGGTAGTGAGATGAGTGTGGCCCTGTTTAAGAAAAAAAATAAAGTACCAGTATAGCTTGCATTTGGACAGATGATTAGAATGCAGTCTGTGGCTAAGCAACTCAGGCTGTGAGCAGTACTGAAGCTACTTATAGGCAGTTTGTACTAATCACTGTAAAGCTGTCCATGCTAGGTTTACACCACCCATATCAGAATAGAGTAGCACAGGTGTTAACATGACAGTGGCAACTGTGAGTGAATTAAAAAAAACTGTTAAATTCTACTTTGTGCCATCACTAATAGTGTCCCTGCTGCTTCCCTAACAGCAACTTTTTTCTGTGTTTAATTCACAATGCATGCAAGATGAAAAATATATTGGCACACCTCTCAACTCTCTACATTTTTGCCTCATTGTTTTGGTCTGTTCCTTATAAATGTTTTGGTTTTCTGGCAAGTCACGGAGGACTGAAGCTACTAAATAACTGCATACATTTGAGTTTCAGACTTCATATCCTTCAGAAAATGTAGCCAACACAAATCCTGGTATTCTAGCAACGTTCTAAGTTTATAGGAGCAATATTTAAAATCTGTCCCTATTTTTGGGCTTTTGTCCTCTCATTATTTTAGGCTTTTTCAAAATTTCTTATGCTAAGAGGTTGAAAGGTTTGGCTGGGGGTGTGAGTGCAAAGCAGAAACATGTACGTACATCAAAGTAACAAAGATTAGTAGGTACTCAGTAACTGGCCATTTAGCACTTTGTCAGGAGTGCAAGTATCCCATTCAGTTTATCATTGTGTGTTAATAGCATCTCTCAATACATTTGTCTGCCGTAGTAAAAACACTAAACCAGGATTACCCAGGCATACCTCTCATGTTTTATTAGAAATTACTGTGGGTTAAGTACTGCGTGCTGCAGTTCCCAAACATAAATGTTGTGAACTGTGTATATCCTTTATATGTAACACCACTACCTCAGTACTTTTCTCTTGCATTTAAATATTGGTATTCCCTGACATTTTCATCATTTACAGTTGGGCATCACTGTCACTTAAACTCTACACTGTACAGATGGACACACAGTGTACCATTAACCTAATGTTGACTAAGACTTTAGCAGGATAAGTCTTGTTCACTGTTACATTATGAACAATAAGACCTACTGGTGGACATAACCAGTGAGTGACTCTGTTAACTCAGAAATTGGATGAAAAGTTTGTCTTAACCTGTCATAAAAATGGACTTTCAAAACGGCTGCACATTGAGTAACAGCTTGTTTCTAGCTCTCCCAGTGTGAAAACAGAAACTCAGCAGAGAACGTCAGTAGACTTGTGTTTATGGGTAAATTTTAGTAACTGACTACTAAGTGCACTGTCTGGATGATGGGAATAAAGAAATACAGAAGACCTGGAAAAAAGTCAGCTATAAAAAGTGAGGAAGAAGCACTGGTGGGGGAAAGTTCTGCAGCTGTTCAGCAAAAAGCTTTGCAACCTTCAGATATGACTTCTAGTAATCTACAGGAAGGTACAAGACAACTGCATAAAGACCAGGTTAAAATAAACAAAACACTGATGGAGTATATCAACACAAACAACAAAAGGGGCTGGAGAAAATGGAAGAAGCTTTAAACAGATATTCAGATGAGATGATAAAGCTGCAAAACTCAAGAGGTTGAAATGAAGAAAAAGCTGGCTGAATATGAAACTGCTCAGGAAGAAATGTTTCAAAAATAATAGAATTAGAGGACAGAGCACATAGTCAAAACCTGAGACTTTCAGCTATACCAGAGAAGCTGGAAGGAACAGACTGCATTAATTTTATGAAAGCACAAATAAGCAACTGGACTGGTATTCCAGAGCAGGAGTTAGTTGAAACAGCACATAGCATGTATACTCCAAACCTAGTTATAAGAAAGCACTCTAGACATTTAATAATAAAGATGTAATCCTACCAGCAGAAGGAGTTGATTCTGACAAAATCGTGGCAGAAGTGCAAAATACTAAGTGGGAGACAGCAGAGTGGTTGTGAAGAATGATTACTCATTGTACGTCAGGCAAAAGAGGAGTAAATTCATTCCACTATTCAGAACATCTCGAGTCACAGGTGTGTGATTCAAACTGCTGTATCCAGCTGTCTTTAAGGTATTCTTCCCTGGAGGACAAAGTAATGTTTTGCTGATGTGCATGCTAAGGAGGGAAATACAAAAGTTTGTCCAAAAAAAGTGAACTGTGAGACAGAAGGAAATTCTGATTTTTGTTCTTCTGCTAATAAAAGACCATAGGGAGACTATACCTGTGAAACGTTTTCCACTATTTCAAGGGAAAATATTGGAAAGAAGGAAGGGAGCAGAAGAGTTGACTAGAAGAATCGAGTGAATTGTAAATTGGAAAACAGTAATAAAACCAGTCACTTATTGTGCAATTACAATGCAATAATTATGTTTGTGAATATGACAGAACAAGAAAATCTGGAAATAATGGACTTTTTCAAAATTTGTTGGACTTTTGGGGGACTCTAAAGTATATGCCCTACTTCATGTCATTAATGTTCAGAAAAATACGTTGGAGAGGGGAAGAGGGGAGAAAGTTAGCTCTAAGTAAATAACACATTTTCTTTTCTTAATAGTACTGTATTTGTGGTTTTCTTTGCATACTGTTTTAAGTGTAATGGAGATTTTAAACAGGTGCTGTTGTTTTTTCTCCCCTCTTCTCTCTCTCTCTCTATTCGTGCAATATAAAAAAGCCTGATTAATTTTAACTGTGTCATGCCTTTTTAAAGTGCTTTTTCTTATTCTCACATGGAATGCTAGAGTGTACTTCAAAAGGGAAAGTAGACCTGTATCCAAAAAGGTTGTTGTCTTTTTAGAATTAAGAGTGGTATTTTACTACCAGTAAAATAGACAGGACCAGTATATTCAACCAAAAATGCTGAGTAGAGGTAGGAAATGCACCACAGAGAGGTATCTGTCTGCCTTATCAGTCAGCCAGCTTCCCATTGAATCCCCAGGCAATATATGATAACCAGTAGACAGACATTTGTTTCTCAGTCCTTTATTATTGTATCCAAGCGCTACTTAATTTTCAGAAGATTACAGGGTTCAGTCACTGTTTTTTATTGCTTAGTAAGTTGGAGTGGATAGAGCTGCTAGCCAATCAACATGTGTAGGTGTGTAAAAGTGGGCTGAATCTTGGGGAAATGACTGGATTAAGGACCTTAGATTGATTAGTTTTAAGAGAGAGTAAGTAAATGAAAAGAATAGTGAATATTATAAGGCATTTTTGTAGCAAATGCATATGTACTTAGTAGCAATTATGCAGCTGGTCTTCTTGTTTCTATGGAAACTGGCTGTCTGGTTCTCATGTCTCCATGGAGACAATCTGATAAAGAGAAACTGAAGACAGTCTGGTGGAAGGGGATTGGCTGAGGGAGAAAGAATAGATAAATTGCCTAGGACGTAAAGTTCTCTGAAAGCAGTCAGGTGTTTTCCCAGCTGAGAGAGCTTTAAAGCTGAGACAAAACCTATTAGACTTTAAGTAAAGTTTTCTCATTTTTTTAAATGCAATGGGGATACTAATATACACACGTGTTTTTTTTTTCTGCCGTTTTCTCATTGCAATGTAAAAAAATAAAAAAAAAAGGAGAAGGGGTAGAGAGGAAAGGTGTGGTTAAGAGAGTATGATAAAAGAAAAATAACTGTAATGTTTCCCTATGATTAAGACCCTAAGTGTTCAAGATGCGATATCCTGGGAAATCCAGAGGCTTTATTGTCCACACTAAATAATGATGAAATAAAAAACAAATAACCAAATAACTTTACAACAAATACTGAGCGCTTTCACCCGCCACAGATACGCGGGTTTCTTCAGAGTACAAACAAAATGTATTGACACCAACCTTTTGTAGTAATACAATTAAATGCATTAATTGAATAATCATATAATTGCTTAGCAAAGCCTAATGTTATATTAAGTAATTGAGCCTTAACTTACAAGGTTTATTGTTGAAAGAAAATATAAAATTTATATAAAATTTATATAAAATATGTAGTAATGCAATACAATACAAGAGGGCATAACGCTAAATGATAAATATGTATGTGTACCTACTTAGACAAGCTATAAAATAGATAGCTTCGAGTTTAGTTAATATCATACATATGTAAAATGCTTAAATATTAAAATGAGTACAATGTTTTAAAAGATTCTAACATATAATATATCCTTTTGTAAAAAATATATGTACTTTAATAAAAAATATATATACTCATATAAAAAAAAAAAATATATATATATATATATATATATATATATATATAAATATGAAAAATCTGTACTAATAGCAGAGTTCACTTAACGTATAACTGTGATGTAGATGCAATTGTGATAAATATAATAATTATTATTATTTTATTATATTATTATTATTATATTATTATATTTATCACAATTGCATCTACATCACAGTTATACGTTAAGTGAACTCTGCTATTAGTATTGCATTACTACATATTTTATATATATATTATATAAATTTTATATTTTCTTTCAACAATAAACCTTGTAAGTTAAGGCTCAATTACTTAATATAACATTAGGCGTTGCTAAGCAATTATATGATTATTCAATTAATGCATTTAATTGTATTACTACAAAAGGTTGGTGTCAATACATTTTGTTTGTACTCTGAAGAAACCCGCGTATCTGTGGCGGGTTAAAGCGCTCAGTATTTGTTGTAAAGTTATTTGGTTATTTGTTTTTTATTTCATCGTTATTTAGTGTGGACAATAAAGCCTCTGGATTTCCCACGATATCACATCTTGATTTATTAGTGTTTGCTCCGATCCAATATCACAAGACCCTAAGTGTTGTCTGGTAGCAAGTTTATTACAGAGCATGCAAATGAAAAAAATATTGAATATTATAAAGCTTCTTTCTGGTAAACAAGATATCCTTAGCAGTTTTGTGTCTGGTTTGCATGTCACTAGAAGACAATTGGATAGAGAAATGGTGTGAAGAAAGTGTTTACTGAAAGCATTCAAGTGTTTTCTCAGCTGTGAGAGCTATAAAGATAGACAAAATCAAATAGCACTTACTAATAGCACATGCTGTACCATGTGTCTTAGCATTACTAACCTTTCTTTTTGGTTAACTCTAGCCTGTCTGTGTGGCTATCAGCTTAGAACTTTTGTTCTTATTAGGAAGCAAAAACTTCAATATTTGAAGATGTAGATAATTTTGTGTGTTGTTATTAAGTTGATAAGGGTGTTTGTTCTGTTTGAGGGCTTTCAAAAAAAAAAAAAAACAAAGTTATGTAAGATGTGGCATATGCTCAAATGGATATGACAAGAAACAACTGTATAAAAGACCAACCTGCCGGACAGTATATGAATGTAAGATAAAAGTTGTAACTAGATATTACAAACATTACATTATGTTACAAAGACATGCATCTGAAGCATTTCTCCCTGGGCCTCCACTGAAAATTGGCTTTGTTCCAAGTCGGACTTTAAATAATACATAAATAAAGTAAATAAATACATTTAACAAAAATGCATTTACACATAAAAAGTGGTAATAATAACTGTATAAGAACATGATGCTTCCTGTAATGTCTTTCAATCTGAATAGTCTTACAGGTAAATATAAAACAGAAAGAGTAGTGAACTATATTAAAAATGTAGAGTGAAAATAGCTCTGCTACATGAGACACACCTGGAAATAACTGTACATGTGAATTTGATAAAGGTTTTCAGGATGGTTATTCAGCAGAATGTCTGGGGCAAAGGAAAAGAGGAGTACTTATATTAATTGCAAGAGGAGCTCCAATAGATAGAAGAGGGGAAAAAAAGATAAAAATGGAAGATACATAGTACTAAGGGGCTATTGACTAGGAAGGAGAATTACACTCACATGCATATACATACATTCCACCTAAAACTGCTATAATGGAGCTTAAGAAAATTCTGGGAGACGTAATCAGCTTTTAGCAAGGAATATTATTTATATGTAGAGACTGAAATTTGGTTTGCAACAGTGAAGATATGTTTGGGGGCCAAGAAGGGAAAATATAACAAAGGAGGGTAGATTTTTGAAGACATTTATAAAAATGTTTGGCAAGGAAGATGTACATTCAGTACTAGGAATTTGGAGTAAATTTACATGTTATTCTTCAAGATACAAAAAGCTGTTTTAGGCTGGATAGAATTTATATCTGCCAGTAGCATTTGCATCAAATTGAAGGTCTTGAAACACACCCAGTGACTATTTCAGATCATGCACCAATAATAATTAAAATAAAAATGCAAGGTAATGAAATAAAAATGCGACACTGATGCTTTCCCACCTATCGGTTGAAAAAGAGAGGAATTTAAGGAATGGCTTTTGGAGTTAATTCAGGAGCTACTAGAGAAGATAGATATTTCTTCTGAAAATATTGCTAGGGAGTGGGATACAATTAAAGTACAGTTTAAACTAGGGTGGAAATAAAGTACAGTTTTGTACCTATCATAAATGTAGATGGTCGAGTGTACACCCTGCTGCGGTCATCACACTTGGGTTATCCTGTCGTCAGGCGGTCCCACAGTTGGCCTGAATTCCAAAGTCTTGGTCTGGCGTCAGTTGCTGTCGCTTCTTCCCTGACGTCAGTGCGCCAGGGGTATAAATGATGCATCCAACGCCATTTTCTTCAGTTTTTCTTGCCCCAGATGTCAGGTGCCCCCAAAAAGGTGGTCAGTAATTAGTACCAATCTAAAAAATTTAGCACAAACACAGCATCCCTCCAGCTGTAAGCAAATACATCAGAAAGGTATTGTAAAGATTTAGTTAGGTCAGAGGGGATGGAAGGAGAGTAACCTGGACTGCAGCAGGGTGTACACTCGAACATCTACATTTATGGTAGGTACAAAACTGTACTATGTTCATCGTGTTACCCTGCTGCAGTCATCACACTTGGGTAGAATCCCAAAGCTAAGGATGGGAGGAGGAGGAGTCAAAGAGGGTTAGAGGAGGCTAGAAGGCCCTGCAGAACTGCAGTGGCGAAGCCAGCTCTAGTCTTAGAGTAAAGTGGTAAGTGGTAGTGTTTGGTGAAGGTGTGTACTGAACTCCAAGTTGCAGCTTCCAAAATATCCTTGGTTGGCACCCCCCTGAGGAAGGCTGTAGATGTAGCTGCTGCCCTGGTAGAGTGGGGCCTTATGGTAGCAGGAACTGGTTTTCCATGATGGGTATAGCAAAAATGAATGCAATGTCCCATCCATTTGGAAATGGTCTGTTTTGATATAGCCTTCCCTTGTGAAGCTGCAGCATAGGATACAAAGAGTTGGTCAGATTTTCCGAAAACCTTAGTTTTATCCAAGTAGTAACGTAGTTGCCTGTGAATGTCCAAGGAGTGCAGGAGTCTTTCTCCTTTGTTCTGTGGATTTGGAAAGAAGGTGGGTAAGTGGATGATTTGATTTAATCAGAGCCACACTGGATGCCACCTTAGGCATGAAGGAAGGATTAGTTCATAGAGAAACTCTGTCTTGATGGAAAATGAGGAAAGGCTCTACTGCCATTAGTGCCTGAAGCTCTGAGACTCTTCTGGCTGAAGTTATTGCTAGCAGCAGGGCAGTCTTCCATGATATAAACTTTAGATCAGCAGAGAAAGCTGGTTCAAAAGGAGGTAGCGTAAGTTTTTCCAGAACAAAGTTGAGGTCCCAGGTTGGTGTAGGTGCTCTCCTGGGGGGCCTAATGTTTTTGGCCCCTCTGAGAAACTGTCTTAGAAGCGGATGTGAAAATAAGGGTGGATCCGTGTTGTAGTGGGCTGAAATAGCTGAGGCGTGGATTTTAATAAATGAAAAAGAAAGTCCTTTGTGCAACATCTCAGTTAAATACTGTAGAATCTGAGGCAGGTGAGGCTGAAGGGTATTTTGGCCTTTAGCCTGGTTCCACGCGCAAAACCTTTTCCATTTGTCCGAGTAGGCCTTCCTGGTGCTGGGCCTCCTAGCTTCCAGAATAACATCCATAACTGCTTGAGGAAGAGGAGCCTGCTGGTTGCTTAGGTGATTTGCCATGCAGCCAAATTTAAAGTTTTGAGCTGGCTGTGTAGAATCTGATTGTCTTGCTGTGTGAGCAAATGAGCAATTTGTGGTAAAATCCAAGGTGGGCCCTGGGCCATATTCCTTAATAGTGGGTACCAGTGCTGGCGTGGCCAGTCTGGGGCTATGAGTATCATTCTGGGTCTCTCCTTCCTGACTTTCAGAAGCACCTTTGAGAGAAGGGGCAGTGGAGGGAAGGCATATACTGTCAGGTTTTTCCAACTGAATGAGAGTGCGTCCACTTTCCAAGCTTGATGGTAAAGTGTCCTTGTACAAAATTTTGTTAGCTGATAGTTTTGGGGGCTGGCAAAAAGGTCTATGTCTGAGTGGCCCCATTTTTGAGTTATCATTGCAAATACTTGTGGATCCAGTTTCCACTCATGGGGATCCATGATATTTCTGCTGAGGTCGTCTGCCAATGTGTTCTTTTTTCCTGGCAGGAATTGAGCTTGTAGCTGAACTTGGTAAGCCAGTGCTGTGTTCCACAAGGTCATTGCTTGCCTGCATAGAGGGTAGAAGTGTGTCCCCCCTTGTTTGTTTATGTACCACATTACTGTGGTGTTGTCCATCCTTATTGTAAGCTGTCCTGGATGCAAGAGGTTCTTGAAGGCTGTCAGGGCATTCTGTACAGCTAGCATCTCTTTTTGATTGATGTGCAGATTCCTTTGATCTGCAGTCCATATGCCTTGAACGCACTGTCCTGCCATGTGTACCCCCCAGGCATAGTCCGATGCATCTGTTGTCATAGTTTGCCAGCTTGGGGGCAAGGTGAAAGGCTGACCCTTGTTGAGGTGACATGCCTGTGACCACCATAGAAACTCTTGTTGAAGGCAGGGAATGAGAGAGATATCATTGTGTCCAAGCTGTGGCTGTGTTGAGACCATACACTTTTTAGGTACCACTGTAATTTCCTCATATGCAGCTTTGCAAATGGTATTAGTAGTATGCAAGATGCCATGAAGCCCAAGGCTGGCAGAATTTTTCTTGCAGGGAGTTGGGTCTTTGTTGCCATTGTTTTGAAATATTGAGTCAGTTGTAGTTGTTTGTCTGGCATCAAGATAAGCCTTCTGGGCCATTGTATTCAAGCTGGCACCCAGGAATGTCATATTTTGTGAGGGTACTAGTCTTGATTTATTTTCATTTACTGTGTACCCTAGGCAACTTAAAAGATGTTTTACAAAGGCCAGATGTTGTAAGAGGATGTCCTTGCTTTCTGCTTGGATGAGGCAGTCGTCCAGGTATAGGTATATTTGAATTCCTCTTTGTCTGCAGTATGCAATTACTGGTGCCAGGCATTTTGTGAAAACCCTGGGCGCAGTGGATAAGCCAAAGGGCAGTGCAGAGAATTGGTAATGGGTTGAACCTGCAATGAAACGTAGGTATCTTCTGCAATTTTGTCTGATAGGGACATGCAGATATTCCTCCTTGATGTCCAACGTTACTAGCCATGCTTTCTTACCCAACATGGGAAGAAGCTGCTGTAGTGTTAGCATCTTGAACTTGGGTACTTGTAAGAATGTGTTTAGAATTGAAAGGTCCAGAATTGGTCTCCAGGCATTGTCCTTTCTGGGGACTAGAAAGAGTCTTGAGTAAAATCCTTGGCCTTGCTCCCGTGTAGGTACCAGTTGAATGGCACTCATGTCCATGAGAGCTGTAATTTGTTTTTGTGCCTCTGCCCATTGATTTTGTGGCAGGTTTGGCATTCCTCTTTTCGTTGGCAAGGTGTGGAAATGGAATTTGTATCCTTGTGAAATTATGTCTAGGACCCATTTGTCCTTTGTGACGATGCGCCAGTTATCTGAAAAAAGTGCTAATTTTCCTCCCAAGGGAGCTGCCAAGAGGGTCTTGCTTGGCCATATGAGGTTTAAGTCATTGAGTTTGCCTTCTAGTAGTTTGGGGCCTGTCTTCTCCTCCTTTCTGTGTTGCAGTGCCCCATTGTCGAGGTTTGTAGTGGGTTTGTGGTTGTCCTCTGCCTCTTGGACATCTGTATTTACCCCTCTGTGGTCTTGCAGTAGCTGGAAAGGACCAATTTTTTGTTGGCCAATTTCTGCTGAAGCGAGGGGGCTGAACCTGTAAAAAATCTTTGACCGTCTGCATAGATTTTGCCTTATCCTTCATTTTCTTTAAGACTTATTCTGCTTTAACTCCAAATAGGACATCCTGCTGTAAGGGAGCATCTAGTAGCTTTGCTTTAACATGATCAGGCAGAGTTTGTTCCTTTAACCAAGCATGCCTACGTATAACAGACCCAGTAATAACTGCTCTACAGGAAGCTTCCAAGGAATCAAATCCACATTGTAAAGTATGTTTGCCCACCTGTTCAGCTGCATGCAACAGATCCTGCACTTCCTTCAATTCAGACTGTTGAGAGAGTGTGCTCATTTTTTGTCTTATTTGAGGCATTAGAAATTGCTGGTATTTTAGCATGTGAAAATGACAATTTAGTGCTCTCATACCTAGAGTGGCTGAGGTGTAAACCTTTTTCCCCCACCTGTCTAGTGCTCTGGAGTCCCTTTCAGAGGGTATGGGATTTTTTGCCATAGAAGCCTTAGCCCCTTTGAGACCCTGGGAGATAGTCTGTGGGTCAGCAACAGGGCTTTTATAAAGGAATTTGTGGGAGTCAGGCACTCTATAATATCTGTCTGGCTTGGCTGGAGCAGGGGGGCAGAGAATCTGGATTTAAACTAGATTCTAAGTAAACATCATCCACAATGTCTAAAACTGGGGAGGATAGCAAGAGGTCTGTGCTGGGGGAGTAAAAGAAACTCTCTGAGCCTTTTCTTTGAGTCAGAGTAGTCCTGACCTTCCCAGTGAAAATGTTCCCTCATAGTGTGTAAAGTTTCCCCAAAGGAGTAGTCTTCAGGGGGAGAAGCTGAGGGAATGGAATCCTCAGCATCAGAATCTTCATAAGGGGGAAAGGAGTAATCTTGTTCCTCAGAGGAGCCTGAGGAAATAGACACTTGATCAGAGGAGGCATAATCTTCCTCTTGTCTAGGCCTTTGTCGGGGGGGGGGGGGTTGGGAACCCCTGATTAAAGAGATCAAATCTTCAGCCATTTTAAGCATCTGTTTCTTAGGCATGGGGCCTTGAACAGGAGACTGAAGTGCAGTCTCTTTAGGTTTAAGAGGAGTCTTAAGCTTAGGATACGTTTTTATAGTGAGTGTCGTCGGTCTGAAGACAACTTCAGAAACAGAAGGTGTTTCTGCAGCACCGACATCTCTTTCTGCATTGTCGTCGGTAGGGCCTAAAGAAAATGGCTGCGTCGGCCTAGTACTGTCCGCCAAAGGATCCGAAGCAGTCTCAGGTTCCAATTCTGTGGTAGCCAGGGGCTGCGTAGGTGCCTCACTGAGAACCGGTGAACCGGAGACTGGCCCAGCCAAGGCCTCGGAGTCTGGCTTGGGTCTAGGCTGCCTGTCCTTATCCTTGCGTTTTTTGTGCACGCCGGTAGTCTGTTGCACCGACGGTATGGTGTAGTTAAATTTTCTACCGAAGTAGTGTGGTGCGAAATCAAAGCATCGTTTTATAGTACGCTTATTGAACCTAGCACAAAAGCGACAACCAGTGACGTCGTGGTCTGGGCCTAGGCAAGGTATACAATAAGAATGAAAATCCTTATGAGGTATTTGCTTCCCACAAGAAATACAATTGTTAACTTTTTCTGACATCGGTCTGAGGCAAGAAAAGTTTCCCCAATGGGGTACTTAGCTTTATTGAAGACTTCGGATCTGAAATTCGACTTCGAAAATCTCAGGAGTCGTTCGACCGGCACTTGCGAACTGCTTCTGCTTCAGGCACCGCGCGGCAAGAAAGACTGAAGAAAATGGCGTCGGATGCATCATTTATACCCCTGGCGCACTGACGTCAGGGAAGAAGTGACAGCAACCGACGCCGGACCAAGACTTTGGAATTCAGGCCGACTGCGGGACCGCCTGATGACAAGATAACCCAAGTGTGATGACTGCAGCAGGGTAACACGATGAACATCGCAAAGGGAGTTATGGTTAAAAAGTAACACGGATTATTTAGCTGGACTGACAAATGTTGAAGTATTGCAGAATAAGGGGAATCTATCAAATCTCTATTTTTTATATCTTTTCTCTTCTTAAAGTTCCATTTTTCTGTCCTTTCTACCTCCCCTCCTCACGTGTTAGGATCAGTTTAAAAAAAAAAAGCCCCTCTTTTCCTTTTTTATTGAGCGCACGCTTGTGTGTCTGTATGTGTGATTTTGTTTGGGCCTCTCAGCATTGTCTGCCATGTCTGAGACCCCAAAACCAGGGTTCAGCAAATGTACGGAATGTGGCCATAAGCTCTCCCCAGCCTATGGCTATACACTGTGCGTTGAATGCCTTGGGGCTACCCATCTAGAGACCTCCTGCTCCATCTGCATGGGGTTCAATCCCCACGCATCGATAGAGAGGAGAAACAAATTAATCCTCAGAGGCCTTCTTCCCCCTCCTACCACCAGGGCCCAGGCCTCTTCTACCCTAGCTTATTCTTTCATCTCTGCCCTGGCCTCTGGGACTCAACCTCCCACCAAGCCTAGGAAGTGGTCCACTGATCACTCTTCCTCCATGGGTCCTTCAGCAAAGCTCCACTCTGCTCCGAGGATGAAGTCTCCCTGGCTCCATTCCCCTCAGTTTTCCCTGGAGTTGGAGAAGCATCGGACCTGGTCGTCGGCTCAGGTCTTTCCTCACCACCCCTCAAGGCCAGTGTCGGTGGCCTCCTCATCCAGATCCACATGCAGTCTTTACGAAGCAGAGGTTGACAGGATGATGCGGAGATTTATCCGCACCCAGATACAAATGGGAGTCTTGCCTGCCCCCTCTCCCTCGAGAGTGGGGGGCATGCAGTCTGCTTTCATTCCAATTACTCCTTCTCCAATCCGACCCCCGGTTTCGGAGCCTCTGGATCCGAGGACACTCGGCGTCGAGGGGTCGGCGCTGATGTTGCCTTGTACCTCAACGCTGACCATGGGCTTGAGTAGGTCAGATCCAGTTAGTTTCTGGTTGAGGCTCATAAGTCTTCGACCAGGAAGGTTTATTCCAGCAAGTGGAAGAGTTTTTCTATCTGGGCATAGCAGCGTGACCTAGACTCCTTCATTGCCCCAGTTCCAGCGGTTTTAGAATTTTTAGCGTGCATCTTTCAGAAGGTGCCAGTTCTTGTATGGTCAAGGTCCAACTGGCAGCTATGTCTAACTTTCATGTAGGCAAGATGGCTCCTCTAGCCTCTTCTAAGCTTTGTAAAGCTTTTTTGAAAGGCACCTTTCTACTTCGGCCACCGGTCAAGGACCCAAAGCCTCCTTGGGATCTTATGTTAGTTCTGCAAGCTCTGGTCTTAACCCCCTTTGAGCCTGCAGCCTCGGTGGACTTAAAGTTTCTGTTCTAGAAGACTGCTTTCTTGGTCGCTATTACATCTGCCAGAAAGGGTTTTGGAGCTTCAAGCATTGTCGATCAATCCTCCTTATTTGATATTTCATAAGGACTTTCTTCCTAAAGTAGCTTTGGAGTCCAATATTAATTAGGTGATTAATCTCCTGGTTTTCTTCACACATTTTCAAAGTAAGGGCTAGTACAAATTGCACTTGCTAGATGTCCATTGACAGTTACGCTTTTACCCTGCACAGGACTAAATCCTTTTGTAAGTCCGACCAACTCTTTATTTCCTATTCTAAGGCTTTCTTAGGGAAATCAGTGTCGAAGGTCACTGTTGCCCATTGGATTTCCCAGTGTATTACCCTGGCATATTCGGCTAGTGTGTTATCCTTTCCAGGTCATGTGAAGGCATATTCCACTAGATCTATGGCTAACTCAATGGCCTTTTGGTCCAGAGTATCTTTAGATGTTTGCTTTGGGGCCACTTGGGCTTCTTCACATACTTTCACCTCGCATTGTAAGCTGGGTATTCTTTCCAGGAACAGGGCATCCTTTGGCTCCGATAGAGTCCCCAGGTGTTTAGTAGCTGGGGACTCTGTCCCACAGGTTGAAGACCAAATGAAGACAACAACTTCAAATAAAGATGTTATATACTCACTATAACATTCCATCTGAGTTATTGCTCTTCCTTTCTCTTCAACCGTCCCTCCCTCCTTCCCTCTGCCTTGCATAGACTGTGTTGTTGTCTGGCTGGTAGAGGACATGGTCACCACAGGGGTGCATCTTGTTCATCCTTTTCTTTCTCATGGAGATTTTTGTCATGGAACAAGGTTTTTTGGGTCAGGTTGGGATGCTAAGTTAGGCAGCAAACTCGATTTGAAGGGAGGAGGGAGACAGGGGCATTATGGGTAGAGGAGGAGATTAGAGCTCAGATCAGATGCTGGATATGCAGCAAAGTCGGATCCATGCCAGATTCGGGAACCCACAGGTTGAAGACAATTGAAGAGCAAGAACTCAGACGGAACGCTATGGTGAGTACATGACTTCATTTTTTTTAAACTTCTGGCATCATACAGATGGAACCTTTAACTTTAAAATGATACCTTTACTACTGTTATACCACTGTTATGTCTTTTTCCTGGTGATACTTTTGTCATGTAACTTATATTATCTTTTATTACATTGTATGTTATCGTAATGGGAATTTTTCCACGTAACATTTAAGGTATTGTGCTTTTGTATGTATACTGGAACCTGTTTCCTCAGGTTTGGGAATTGTACTCTGTATCAGTCTTCTGTGTTTTTATTGTTGTGTGTGTGTGTGTGTGTGTGTGTATGTAGTTTAGAGCTTTTCTCCTTGGGTCTCCACTGAAAGTAGTCCTTTAGCTCAGTTGGACCAACCTGGTTAACAAATGTCAAATAAATAAATAAAATATAAACCCACTCCTCTCCTGGGCAGTCCATTTGCACTGGCATTATTAACCCAACTGCAGCATTTTCCTCCTTCTGAGGAAACTTGGTTGAGCACAGCCCCCACCCCATAATTTGAAGCATCTACTTGTACAATAAATTCTTTACTGTAGTGAAACGTGAAATGGTGTGCTGGTGCCAAAAAGCCACCAAAACAATAAAAAAAATGCACCACTCTGACTATAGGATAACATCAATTTATTACACTACAATAAAAAAAGCCTAAAGTCCAGTTGTTAAGCGCTTTCATCAATAAAAAATGACTTCATCAGAACAAATGATGCTGAATCAATCAATTACTTATATATACCCTCCACAATTAAATTAATTAGGCCATTATACATAATTGCTTTTTCTTAACGTGAAATAACTCAATTAATTACAAATATATTAAAATCAAGTAGTAAAAAATACATGTTAAAAAGCATACAAATTCCACTTAAATTCATCCTATCTTAATAATAACAATGTTGTTCCATTGTGCAAAAACATTAAACTACTACATGTTTAGATAACCTGATTATTTTTAATCTATTTTTATCTACTTGATTTTTCTTTTAAAACTGGGACAATTGATAAGTGGTCATTTAAACCTGGGGAAAATTAGCGGCTACCCTTAGTTGCCACATTAGCTCTTTTTTACACAAGTAATTTTTCCAATCCCCTCCTCTTACATCAAGGTCTGCAGTGTCCACTATACCAACCTTAAACCCTGTATATCCCTCACAAACCATAGAATATCTGAAAAGAGCATTCATCTCTTTTTTTTTTTTTTTTTATCTCATACAGGTGTTCATAAATCCTGCATTTAAGGGCCCTCTCGGTTTTGCCAATGTAAAATCCATTGCAGGTATTACATAATGCAATGTAAACTATTCTAGTAGTGTAACAATTCCCCTTTCTTAAATGTAGGGTACTGCCAACCATGTTGCTTAAAATAATAGATGAAGCCTATAAAATGTGGCTACATTGGGGACATCGCCCACAAGGTTTAGTATTTTCTCCAGTGTTAGATCTCCCAACAATAATTTTCTCCAAACTGGATTTTAAATTTGTGCCTACCTTTGTAGAAAAAGTAGGTTTTTCGCCTACTTTCCTGTATACTTTGCTGTTAGTTTTAAAAATACCCCAGTTCTTACACAAAATGTTTTTGACTCTATTGGAGAGTGGGCAGTGCTGGGTAATGCATACTTGGCTAAAATCTGTCAGGTCTGTAGGAGAAAGGGTACTTAGACCAGGTTCATGTTCCTGGTCACCCCTATCAATTACAGTTCTACTTGCACCATTACCCAAAAGCTGTTTATATTTATTTCCCCATTCGTCAAATACCCTTTTCAGAATTGGTTCAACTATATTTGCGGGGTATCCTCTTTCAGAAAACATGGTCTTCAACCTATCAAACTGTTGTATTACATCATCTCTCTCAGATGTCATCCTGGCAACTCTGATGCCTGGCCCTTTACAATACTTCTTTTCTGACTTTTGGGGTGATAACTTTGATAGTGCAAGTAAGCATTACAGAAAGTAGGCTTACAATACATATTTGATTTGTTTTAGAAATCCTTACATCAAGAAAATTGATTTCAAATCTATTCACTTAGTGTATAAACCTTAGGAAGGTGGTAGTATTATTAAGATATTCCATAAAGTGGGAAATATCTGCTAAGTTTCCTTTCCACAAAACAAAAATATCTTCCAGGAATCTGTGATATAAAAGAATATCTGATTGATATCTGCTGTTCAAAACATTTTCCATTTCCCATCCAAGTAAAACCAGGTTAGCATATAATGGTGCACAGGCTGCTCCCATGGCTTACCTCTCTGATTTGTTGGTAATACTCGCCCTCGAAAAATATCTAGTTGTTATCAAGCACATGTGCCATAATTTCACAGGTGAGTCGAATCTCTTCATGGTCCATTTTGGAGCATGCCTGTAAGGCATCTTCAAAAAATTCCATCCGCTCAGTCCTGGGAATGCAAGTTAAAAGATCCTGATCGTCGATAGTTAGGAATATTACATGCTCAGACCAATAATTCTGTTTAATTTGACCCAAAACATCCCACGAATCTTTTATAATATGTGGTATACCCTCCACTACATTTTGAGTAGTTCTGTCCACAAATACAGCTAAAGTGTGTATTTTAGATCCACACGCTGCCACAATGGGCCTAAAAGGTGGTGAAGTTATGTTTTTGTGGATCTTTGGTATACCAAAAGATGTCAAGATCTTAGGGTGTGAATTCACAAGAAAATTGTATATTTCTTGGGTAATTCTTTTGTCCAACAAGTATTCCTCAAGATAACTATCTATACATTGGTAAGCAGTATGTATTTCTTTTTAGTTTTCGGAATGCCTGTTCACAATCTGTGGTCTACACTACCATGTCCGGTTTATTCTTCCTAGTTAGATTAGTAAGGGGTGCAGCTATGGTACTGTAATTGGGCACAAATTTCCTATAGTACCCTGCTTTTCCTAGAAGTGTTGTCACTTGTTTCTTAGTAACAGGAACTGGCCATGCTTGGATAGCTTCCACCTTGACAGGTTCTGGCCTAATTTTACCACTTCCCACTCTGTGTCCTAATTAAGTGACCTCTGCCGTACCCACTTGACACTTACTGAGTGTGATGGTTAATCCTGCCCTACTTAATCTATTCAAGACCTCCCTAACCTGTTGTTCTGCAAATTCCCGTAGCATAGTCTTCAGTGTAGAGTTTAACCTATCCACAAGACTGTTAGTCTGGGGATAGTAGGGAATGTTCTTTAAATGTTTCACCCCACAACACTTCCACAGACAAGTCAGCAGGTCTGACATGAAGTTGGCACCTAGGTCAGTCAGTATTTCACGTGGAAAACCTACTCTGATGAAAATTTCTAGCAAAGCATTTACCACCTGTTCTACATCAAGATCACATACAAAAGGAATGCTAAGGACTTTAGCTAGAAGTGGCAGATGGTAGGCTCTAGGCTCTACCAAAAGCAGCACTACCACATCTTCCAGCCCTCCCTTAGAAGTCCACTTTCTATACAGCAAACTGTCCTTCTCTGGCTTAATATCCCCTTCCCAAGGAATATTAGGGACTATAGCTAGAAGTGGCAGATGGTAGGCTCTAGGCTCTACCAACTGCCGCACTACCTCATCTTCCAGCCCTCCCTTAGGAGTCCAGTCTTTATACAACAAACATTTGTTTACATATACAGACTCCCCTCTTCCTTGAACCTCAAGTGCTTCTTTAGCCATCTCCCTCAAGCTTTGTACTGTAGGGTCTGTAAGTTGTGCCTTTCTCAACTGTACATCTGCAACCCTCCCAACCTCCCGTCCACAGGAAGCCTAGTATCTTCCAATAGCTGTACTTCACTGTCAATCTGGGTATCATCACTCCTCTCCTTCCTTGCAGTTACCGTGTCCAAGGGAACATCAGCACCTTCCAGCAGCTGTGGCTCACTTTCAGACTTACTACTACAATATAGCTCCTTCTATGAAACAACCACCACACTAGTCCCAGCTTCAGGTACGAGATCTGTCTGGTTCTCTCACAGACTACCGGACCTACATGGCTGTCTCCCAGCCTATGTGTCACTGCATTCACAGATGGCACTGCATCGTTACAGTCATTCCCTATCAGGACATCCGCAGGAATGTTATCAAACACAAGCTCCCCTTCCACAGGAAGCTTGGTAACTTTTGACAGCTGTGCCTCACTATCACTCTGGGTACCACCACTCACCTCCATCCTTGCAGTCACCATGTCCAAGGGAACATCAGTACCCACCAGCAGCTGTGGCTCACATTCAGACTTACTGCTACCAGATAGCACCTTCTCTGAAACAGCCACCACACCATTCCCAGGTTCAGGTATGAGATCTTTCTGGGTCTCTCCCAGACTACTGGACCTACATGCCTTTCTCCAAGCCTGACTGCGTGTCAGGTATTTTATTTTTTTTTATTTATTTTATATTTGTTAACCGGGCTAGTCTAGCTGGCTACATATCCTTTTTCAGTAGAGGAAGCTCCAACATACATGGTAAAATACATGGTAAATCACAAGTTTAAAAAAAATAGTTAAAAAAAAAATACATAAAAAAAAAAGAAAAATAAAAAGTATAATCAAGTTGATACATTAGATTTAAAAGATACAATTTTATATATAATATTAATTATGGGACAAGGGACAAGAGATAGACATGGGTAAAGATACTTAGCATAAGTTAAATAAAATATAATAGGATTCAAGAGTCACCACCAGAGTCACCCTTGAGAAGAATTTGGTTCAAGAGTTTCAGGAAAGAAAGAATAGGGGGATAGTGGTCTGGAATATATTGATAAGAGTATAGATTGTTAGTTTAGGTAGTTTAGTCAGGTTCAGGACATGCCATAGGTGTTGTGATAATCTTTCAGGTTGCTGAAACCTTTTAGTTATGTGTTGAGGTTCTATTTCTGTAGGAGGGAGTTCCATGGTTTGCATGGGAGTTGGATGGAAGGGGCAAAGGGAGAATTATTTATTTTCTGGCAATGGATCTGGGTTGTTTTGGATGGGATGAGAGGATGACTGTTTGGTTGGATGTGATAGCTAGACAGAGATGGGGTTCTATCATATGAATTTGTGACTTGGGGTTTTTCCTGTTAGGTTGTTAGTTTGAGTGGTTTGAGTTGGTTTGGCAGTTTGGCAGTTCCCGAGTTGCCTGTGTTAAGACAGTGATGGGAGCTATATGCGATATGAAAGAATATGTATAGGAATCTAGAAATGGTTATAGGTTCAAGAGAGTTGTTAAAAAGAAGGAAAGAAAGGGAATAGAGGAGGGGTAGAGAGGGAAAGGGGAGAGATGAGACAATGGGTTGAGCAGAGGAGAGCTTATTCAGAATGGATATATTATTTCAGTAGGATTTAGAAAGTTTTTATCTTTTTTGTTCACGGTTTTTTTAATGTGGATGTCGAATTTAGTTGAAATAATTGCTTATAATCAATAGAGCTTATAATCAATAGTTACATGATAGTGTTTTGTTACCGGTAGATTTGGGGATAGTAGTAGTATTATTAGATTTAACATGGAAGGTAGTATTATCAGTATTTGGGAGTTCTTTTCCTGGGGTAGAGAAGTTTGGGATAAAATAGTAGTAATTTGGTTTTGGGGTGGTGAATTAGGAGTTTGAGGAAAGAGTTGAGTGAGAGTTCTAGATGAGGTGTGAGGAGATCTGAGGGATGTTAGGAGGAGAGGGGTGCGCAGATTATGCAGCCAGGTACTGCATCATCAAAGTCATTCTCTATCAAGACATCTGCAGGAATGTCCTCAAACACACCTACTTGCTTGCTTTCCTGTTCCACTCTCCCAGTCAAGATGAACCCTAACCAAAGGTATTTGGAACGGGGTCCCTCCCAATGCTCTGACTGGAGTGGACTGCCCAAGCAAGTCCTGCCCTTCCCTAACCACTGCAGGTCTCACAATGGTTATATCAGAAGATGTGTCTCTCTTGCATTTACCTGTTTACCCTCTACTAAGATAAGATATAAAGTTTGATGATAATTTGGCACCCCAGTTGTTTCTAAACAACTTACCACTGGCAGTTCATCATCACCACTTGCTGGCTCCCTCACCTTTTGTTTCTCACCTTGCTTCGATGGACATTTGACTGCTGTGTGCCCCCTCTGGTTACACGTGAAACATCTAATCCCTAACCATGCACTTGGATTAGTAGTTTCCCCAGTTACTGATGTACTCTGTTGGAGTGTAGTTTAGACTGTCCTCTTGGTTTCCCTTATATCCTTGTACAGCACTGGGTATCCCTTTCCTATGCAGTGGAGCCCTACTTGCTTAGAAGGGATCCCCTTTCTCCCCCAGCTCTTCTGCAGAGTTGTACTCACGGTCTGCTAATCAGACTCTCATGTCATCAGGCAAAGTACTGAGGGCTTGTTCCCTCACCAGGAGGACTGCTTGTCCCTCAAAAAGTGATGACCTGACACCCACTTACCCATCTGTGCAAGTAAGTGCTCAAGTCAGCAATATAGTCATATACACTTTCATCTATCTGCATCTGTGTTCATGAAATGTTTTTCCATAAGCTTCAGCTGTTTAAAATAATCTAGAAGACAATTCTTAACTATAATTGGAATAATCTATATCAGACAATTTTGACATGGCCTGAACAGCTATATACCATGGAATAAGGGAGTCAGGAGCCAAACCAAGAGCTCAGGGTCAGTATCCTATTGTCTACGTATCCTGTCAAAGATATGAATAAAATTGACAGTCATTCCCATCCCTCTGCTGAGGAAAATATTTACTGACCTTTACGACTTCGGGGTCCGGTTATTCCCTTCCTCATTACCTCCATGACCCTCTCGAAGGGTAAGAAGCTTCACTTCATGCCAGAGCTGTTTCTCATTCTCCTCATGTTGTCTTTTGTTTTCCTCTGCTTCTAATTATCTGACCTCCAGTTCATGTTGTTGGGCTTCCAGGCACAGTCTCTCTTCAGTCTCCAGTCATTTGGCTTCCAGTTCATATTGGCACCACTTCTCCTCAGTCTCCAGTTCATATTGGCGCTGATTCTTGCTTTCCTCAGCCTCCCCTCATTGGGCTTCCAGGCACAGTCTGTCCTCAGTCTCTAGACGTTTGGCATCCTGGTGCCCTCTCTCCAACTCCTCCAGACGGATTCTCAGGTCCTCCGAAGAAAATGTGGCCTGTTCCTTCTCAGCAGGCTGCACGTTTCCAACACCAAAGTGGATAGCCTTCGAATGGCTGGTCTGAGCTGTGGCTGCAACTAGGGATGGAATCATTGCTTCCTTGGTCAGGTTGGCATGCACCAGTCCTCTAGCTTCACCCTCCTTAGCTAACTGGATCTTTGTCAGCTTGCTAAAATCTTCTGCCGACTTCCTTGTCTGCTATCCCTGACTGTCTAACTAAGAAAAATAAGCAAAACTGTGGTGGATTGAAATTCCAAATGATTACCTTGTGGCTATCAAGAGTGCACACCTTAATGACAACTACCCATAAGTTACTCGAATTAGAAATCCCACACTGCTGGCAACAATAAATGTGACGTCCAGCTATATCCCGCCAGACTGAAGCCAATAAATGTGACATCTGGCTATATCCCACTGGACTGTCACCAATAAATATGACGTCTGGCTATAGCCTACCAGACTGCCAACAACTAAATGATGTCCCTTACTATCCTGGGTCAGTAACAATGAAGCTTTAGGCCTCACTACTGACTGCAATATGAGAATTAAATAGGAGTAATATTTCATAATTTTCCCCTAAGAGCACAACAAGAACACATGCTGTTTTCCTGGGACTGGAGTATATGCCTCTATCCACCGCAAATCTATTTTCTTTTTGTACACTTAAGAGCAATGAGTCCCATTTTAAGACCTCTGGTATATTCACACTCAAAATGTAAACCTCACACATCCAAACACTTCTGGGTAAGCCTGACAGAGATTTCCAGCTGTGTCCTATCCCCAAAATAATACGGTAATGCTGTCACCAATCAGAGTGTCTTCATGCCCTTCTAAAGGGGTGTCCAGTTATGAAAATTAAATGTCAAAATAAATGATAGCTATGACCATAAGCAACCAGCCCTTTGAGGTCACCTGGGAATTATCAAACAGGTGTAAACACTCTTTAATCTTTAAAGAAAAACACTGATTTCCAGCCATAATGTAATGTAAAGTAAAGAAAAACATTTAACAGTAAGTAAAATGATTACAAGAATGCAAATCAGTAGCTTTCAGTATACATCAGAACTCAATCACAGGAAATGTAACATTACACTGCAGGATATGTAGTCCATTATTCTAGAAAAACTCTATCTTAATAACTAAGGTTTCCTAATCTAACTAAAGAATACTGGCCCTGATCGAATCTAGCACATAACAGCAAGGCAAAAGGCAGGCTTACAGTTTTCGGTGAGTTATCTGTCATGGGTGTCCACTGACTGCACAGCACTGTAACTTGACTGTACTTTACAAAACTGCTCTTGACTAACTGCATTCTGAAGTGTCTTATTTTAAAAAATAACTGTCAGGTGTTTGAAAAAGTTCTTTTTCTATCAATCTGCTGTTTAAATAATCACTTGGCAACCAGGAACATTCTAATGACATCACTCACTGTTCAGCTGATTCTCCACAGTACTTTAGAATGTCCCTCTCAAACATGCACAGTTAGAAATGCATCAAAACACCGACAGATTCTGTAAATATTCTGTATAAACAGGGAAATACTCAACTTTTTAAAACTTATTTACATTTTCACAGTTAGGCATGTTGGCATGCACTACAAGTTAATCTAAGAATCTGCACAAATCACCTGCCAGATATGCTAACAGAGATGACAGTGTTGTCAGTTTTTTCATACAAGGCACAGAAAATTATTGCTTTCTTGCATCTGGAAAGTTATTACCTTTTTCCCATTAGCCAATGCTCTTATGGAAAGATGAAGTCTGTAGGTGCAGCAGTTGGTGATAGGTAGTTTGTACATTGTGTTTTGAGTAAAATTTACAAAGATTCTTTCATGCATCTGCATATTTGTTAGCTTTTTTTTTGCCATTGCTGACTGCTTTCACTTGAGAGCAGTTGGCAGGTACAAGAAATCAATAGTGAGAGTTTTGACCACTCTGTGGTTGACATTTAAAAATATGGTGCAAGCAGTACAATGAAAAAATAGTTTGAAACTGTAAGAAGTAGTAGCCTCCCCAGTAGTATTAATAGTTTAATGCATTTGGTGCATTTAATGGATCAGTGCACTGTTTAGTTGGTTTAATTGTAGCCAGTGCACTTTTAAGTTCCAAGTAAAAAGGAGATGGATGGACATCTGAAAACGTGTGCATTTATTTTTTGTTTGAGTGTTTTCACTGAAGCAAAAAGTATTGAAAATTTGATGTAGGATGAAATGTAGATGTGAAGAAGCATCTGCTTAAAAGATCAGACTACAAACATTAGTGTGTATATATATATATATATATATATGTATATATGTAAGCCAACTGTTGGAAATACATAGTCAAAAGAACTGTCATGTATAATAGGGAGAAGTAAGAATTTTCTGTCATAATGGCTACTCTGTTCATACTATTATGGAATGTAAGTGTCTTTGCAGTTATAGACAAAAAGCAAAGTGTATTGAATTATATGTTAAGAAGTGTGGGATGCTAGTAGGAATATTACAGGAGAGACATTTGGATAGAAATAAGCATGTGAATTTGACAAAGAAATCATTTCAGGTTAGACATTCAGCAGAATATCAGGTACAATGGAAAAGGGGAGTAATAATAATGATTGCTAGAGGGACTCCAATAGTGAGGGAAGGATATAATACTGTAAATGTAGATTTGTGGTTGTAGGGGGGTTACAGTGGCATGTATTTATAGTCCACAAAAAGTGCTGTTGTAGAGTTTAAAAATATTTGTGAGAAATAGTAAGCTTTTTAAAAGGGATTTTTATTTCTAGGTAGGGACTGATTAGTAAGAGTGAGGTATCATGGGGACCTAGAAGGCAAAATATAACAAAAGAGAATAGATTTCTGAAGAAATATATGGGAATATTGGATACTGAAGATGTGAATTCAGTAGTAGGAAATCCAATACAATTTACGTATTATTCACAAAGGTACAATAACTGGGCTAGACAGGATAGAAAATATATAGGTTCATAGGTAGGTACTAGGCTATTGGCCCTAGGGCCCATACAAGCCTAGCCAAAAAACGTACCCTGGCTTTCACCACCCAAGAAAATTATTTTCCTGTGCCCCTGTCGAGCAGAGCCACAGAAGTGATCCCCGGGGTGAATTTCCCATTTCCCATCCAGTCATCAAGATTTTTCTTGAAGAGTGCTAATGAGGAGCTCTGTTTGACATAGATAGGTAGTCTGTTCCAGAGTATGGGAAGTCTCTGGGACAGGAATCTATCCCTCCAGCATGTTCTGTTTATTGTGGTGACAAGGTTAAGGTCCCTAGAGCGTGTAGCACAGAGGGATTGGGATTTCTTTAAGTGGAGTATGTCCAACAGCTCTGGGTTTGACATAGCTTTGTATGTTGGGCAGAGATCGCCCCTGATTAGGCGATATGCGATGGAGTAAAGCTGTAGTTTTTTGAGACGGTCTGCATAGGGCATCTGTTTGAGGCCAGTAATCCTCTTTGTGAGGTATTTCTGTGGTCTTTCCATTTGTTGTATATGTCTTGTGAGGTACATACCAAAAGGGGCGTTGTACTCTATAATGGGTCTAATGAGTGATGAGTAGAGGGGAACAATGTCCTCTTTTTTTTCTGGATGAGAATCCTTTTGTGATGAGATGAGCCACGTTGAAGGATTTCCTGACTACTGTGGCGATGTGATTATGAAAGGAGAGACTACTGTCCACCTGTGTCCCAAGGTCTCATCACATTTTCGGCATTAAGTAGACTACCAGCTATGTGGTAGTTCATGGGTACAGAGTTTTTACCAAAGGGGATGACAATACACTTTTTGGCATTGAGCTTCAGGCCATGGCTTTGACACCAGGTATCTGTCTCAGTGAGGCCCTTTTGTAGTTTGTCCACATCGTTAGGAGTTTCAATTATGGCTCCTAGTTTGCAGTTATCTGCAAACTTTGTTAGCCAAAGACCTTCTGTGTTGGCCTGCACTTCAGAGAAGTAGATACCAAACAGGAGAGGACCCAGGACTGAACCCTGTGGTACTCCACTTGTCACTGGTCTGATGTCGGATTTGGAATCCACTACTTTCACAGTGTGGGTTCTGTCCGTGAGCCAGTTGGCAACCCATCTTGTGACATAGGGATTTATACCTAGTTTAGTGAGTTTATCTATAATTCCAGAGTGGGGGATGGTGTTGAAAGCCTTGGCGAGATCTAGATAAGCTGTGTGAACCATTTTACCCTCATCTATGGCTTTGGTGACTGCTTCAAAGAAGTCAGTCAGGTTTAGGAGACATGATCTGCCTTTTACAAATCCAAACTGAGTAGGGTCCAGAGTTTGGAGATTACCAATGTCTTTTTTTATGAGTTCCACGATGATACGTTCTATGGCCTTGCAGACCAGGCTCATCAGGCTAATGGGGCGGTAGTTCCTGGGGTCCGTTGTGGCTCCCCCTTTGTGGAGTGGGATAACTGTCGCGGTGCACCATTCAGTGGGTACAAAGCCTGAGGTAAGGCTATGATTGAACATGGTACTTAGGTAAGGTGCCAGTTCATTCTGTAGTTTGTGTAGAACGCAGCCTGGGATATTGTCAGTTCCCATGGATGCTGTGTTCTTGGCTTTGGAGAGTGTGTTTTTTACCTGTGCAGCTGTGATTATAGGAACCTTGCATTCTTCCGGTATAGAGACGGGCCCTCTAGGGGGTGAGTGGGGGTAATGTTAGCACTGAAACCTATCTGCTAGGATGTTGGCAATATCAGTTGGTTCCGTATATTTAGTGCCGTTATGCTGCAACTCAGAGCAGATCTGAGTATTCCCATTTAGATTCTTGACATAGCTATAGAATGCTTTGTGGTTGTCTTTAGAGTCAGTGGCAATTTTGTTTTCGTAACTAGCTTTGGGGGATTTTATGAGGGATCTCAGCTTCTTACTGAGGTTGACCAGGGAGTTCCTCCAGTCATGGGATTTTACTCTTTTTTGCAATGGTTCCTTTCTTCTGTTGTAGAGTTTGTTTATGGCAGAGGACCACCAGATTGGCTGCCTTTTTTGGGAGGATAACATCTTAGTTCTATTAGGGATAGCATGATCCATGCACTCGTGTAAGTGCTTATAAAGTGCATTTGTGTAGGATTCGGCAGTCATACCTCTATTGTCCGTCTGCATGGGTGTAATGAAGTTTGCCACTTCTGTCTTAAGAAGTGTGAAGTTGGCTTTTGAGACGTTTTTTACGATGGTTTCCCTAATTAGGGGCTGGGGGTGGGATGTGGATGTCTAGGCTGATTAGCTTGTGGTCGGATCTGACCAACAAGGAATTGACCTCTGGTGTGGAACACCAGATGTCCTTCAAGGATGCATCTGCAGTCCAGTTTCACATGTTGGTAATGACCAGATGTTCATTGTGATGTCCTTCAAGAATGCAACTGCAGTCCTTACATATGGGTTGTCCTGCCTCAGGCAGCCCTCGGTCGGCCGGATTCCAAAGTCTGGGTCCGGAGTTGGCTGATGTCGCCTCCTCCCCGACGTCAGAGCGGCTGGGGTATAAAAGCATCAGCCGACGCCATCTTCCTCAGTCATTCTTGCCGCGCGGTGCCCGAAGCAGAAGCAGTTCGCAAGTGCCGGTCGGTCAGCTCCTGTGTTTTACGTATCCGAAGTCATCAAAAAGCTAAGTACCCCATTGGGGAACCTTTTCTTGCCTCAGCCGATGTCAGAAAAACCACAAAAAGATGGTACGAGTGAAAACAGAACTAGAAACACAAATGATCACTCGTGGAGTCCAAATGAGGGTATGTGCACAACAGCAATGAATCCAATAATGTTAGTAGATTAATACCACTAATGCAGTGAGGATAAACAGCAGGAACACACAAGAGTGAAAGTCCAAAAACAGTTTAATAACGCTTTTCTCCAAGGAAGTACGTTTTCGAGTATCTTCGTCAGATAAAACACACAACTACTTACAATGATACACTGCCTTTATACACAAGTAATCAATTGAATAATTGAATTGTGATAATAAATTGATTGATTGATATGCATTTGATATAACTCTTAAAAATGTTGATTTAATCTCATTTAATGTGTAATAAAATTTATAATAAATATATATAAAATGTTTACAAACATTGTATAAAGGATCAGGAACCTCAAATTCAATAAATGCCTTGGTAAATAAAATCAGTGTTTAATTACACATTAAAAAATAGGAATAAAAATAGAATAGAAAAAAAATGAATGAATGGGTGAATAAATGGTGTTCTATCACCATCTAGTGGACAAACAGAAAATCACAACTTGGCAGCTCTTAATTTTAAAACTGGAACAATAGAGAGCATGTCATTCAGACCTGGTTCTTTGGTGGCATCCAAAATTATTTGCCAATACAATTCCCTATACTCCAGTTTAGTTTCCCACATGCCACCCCTGATTTCTTTGGGTACTATCTCCAGTACAAAAAAATGAAAAATGGAATTGGTACATGTTTGAGAATGACGAAATAAAGCATTATTGAAATTTCCTTTTTTCATTTCGTAATAATGTTCATAAATTCTGGACCTTAATTTCCTTTCTGTTTTCCCTACATAAAAGGAAGAACAGGAGTGACATGTGGCAATGTATACTACACCCTGTGTATTACAATTGGCAAATCCAGAACTGGTGATAGTTCTGTTTCTATCTGGAATTAAAAAAGTGGAACCTGTTTTAATGTATTGACATTGGGAACATGTACCACACTTGAATGTACCCTTTCTGTGAGTAAGAATGTCCCCTGTAGTATGTCCACCAAACTCAAAAATATTTTTGAGATTCGTATCTCTCCGATATATAAATTGTAATGGCTGCTTTTTGATGTATTCCAAATCAGTGATTTCCTTGAACCTGTCCCATTCCCTATGTATGACTTTCTTAAGTAAAACTGAATCACCGGTATAATCCATAACATAAGCTTTGGAAAAATTATTGTTGTTGTGGATGTTAATAGTGGTTAATCCTGATACAACAGGGTTGGTAGTGTTGACGGGTTCATCCTGCCCTAATATAGGGGAAAATCTAACTTTCCTACCTTCCAATACCACATTGTAAACCTCCTCACACAAATAGGATGGGTACCCCCTTTCCTTAAACATCTCCATAATGTATTTACCATCATCAAAAAAATCAACGTCCTCTGACGTCATCCTACTTGACCTGATCAATTGGCCCTTCAAAATGTTTCTCTTTTGTCCAAATGGATGTCCACTGGAAAAATGAAGGTAGGAATTTGAAAAGGTGGGTTTCCTATATATCTTGGAAGTAAAATGGTCATCCCCCTTACTTAACAAAACATCCAAATAAATACATTCATCGTAATTAATGCTGTAAGTAAAATCCAAGAAGGTTGTACTGTTTTTTATGTATTCCAAAAATTCATAAAACCTTTCTACCGTATCAGTCCAGAAAATAACTATGTCGTCAAGAAAACGTTTGTAAAGAACCCAACAGTTGCTAAATTCACATTGATTAATAAATTGAATCTCCCACCATGTGAGAACAATATTGGTATATGTAGGGGAGCATTTAGCCCCCATTGCTACCCCCTTTTCTTGCCTAAAAAATTCACCCTGAAAGAACATAAAATTGTTCTTGAGGACTGTTTCCATTAACAAAAGACAGGTCCTGAATACATCACCAGAGAGACCACCATAATGTACCATACTTTCTTCAAGCCATAACAACCCTATGTCATGGGGGATAGAACCAAAAAGGTCCACAATATCTAAAGTAATAAAAATTATGTCCTTTGAAAATAGGTTGGTCTTGACCTGTCTTAAAAAATCCCAAGAATCCCTAAGTACTGTTGTACCTTGGTTGGATAAATCTTTTAATTTTACATCAATAAATTTGGCTAAAGGGGTTGTAATGGAGCCCTCAGAGGAAACTATAAGCCTCAAAGGGGGGTCATTATAATCTTTGTGAACTTTCGGGATCCCAAATACAGATGGAACCCTAGGATTCTGATTGTGAAGGTAGTTGTAAGTATCCAAGTCAATAGTGCCTTCCAACAATAAGTCATTAAGTAATATATTGATTTTGGATTTGGAAATGTTTATTTCATTAATGGAAGCCTTAGAATAATGTAAAGTATTTTCTAAACTTTCCTTCATTTTTGATTCATACTGAATGACATCTATTAAAACAGCACCACCCCCCCTTGTCCGGTTGCATTATTCTAACAGTTTTGTTACCCTTTAAAAATTCTAGTAGGTCCAGTTCTTTTTTAGATAAATTAGAAATAACATAATGGGAACTAACTGTGTTTCTGATTTCTTTTTCTATTAGTCGTTCCAAATTCCTTAGTTGTGGATGGAGTGGTGGGTTAAAAACACTCCTTTTCTTTAATTTAACCTCAGTATTAACATTGGGAATAGTGTTGGAATTGGTATTATTACCTCCAAACATAAGGCCCAAATTTTGTTTTCTTAAAAATAATTTTAAATCCACTATAGCTCTTGAAATATTGGCCTTTCTCAAGGGAATAAATTTAAAACCTTTTACAAACAATTCAGTAGAAATTTCCAATGCACTATAATTAAAAATCTTGTACTGTTTGAATTCAAAAATATTCCCATTTTGTTGTATGAAATTTCTACCCAGATTTACTTCCTGTAATTGTTCCTGGGTGGGTATGGGTAATGATTGTAATACACTGGGGCACGGTTGCGTAATCTGTCTGACCTGCGTAGGGGGGGGTATATATTCTAAAGGGATCTCATCCTGATGTTCTTCAGTGCCACTGTGGTTGGAAATCAAATCTACATTTGTATTCATTTGATTAAGGTTACCTACAAATTCACCCCTGTATGAATTATATGGCCTTGGTTTAGGGTAAGCATTCCCCAACCTATAGGCCTTGATGTCCCTCTCCATTTTAGAGGCCTTCCTTTGCATATTCTTAATACATTCCTTTTCTATGTTGGTAAAAAATATTGTTATATATAGACCTCTCAGTTTCAACATTATATAATAAATCACTAGTAATTTTAGAATTAACATTGTTAATCTTATTAACAAGATGTTCCCTGACCCTGTCATTCTCCGCTATAATGGCCTTAGCTATTTCAATGCCACAGTTATCAAAGATATGAATTAATTCCTTGTGGAATTCAGAATTTTCTTCCACCCTATTAGGGTACTTGCAAACAAGCAAGCCCTTAGGAACTATGCCCTTATTGATACAGTCTTGTAAATAGGTAGAGTCACAACCCAATCTCTCATATTTGTCAATATAAAAATACAAAATGTCAAGATTCTCCTTATAGGTGTTAGTATGTAAGGAGGTATCATCAGAAT
Organism: Protopterus annectens; assembly: GCF_019279795.1. Classification (NCBI taxonomy): domain Eukaryota; kingdom Metazoa; phylum Chordata; order Ceratodontiformes; family Protopteridae; genus Protopterus; species Protopterus annectens. Next base: position 72,548,689 of record NC_056738.1, read on the forward strand.
CTACATTAACTGTATGCATATTAATTTTTTTATCAAGAAAACCTTTTAAATCAAAAGGTAAATCAACATGTGTAAAGTCACCTTGTTTGCGAGGTAAACGCAAGTCGCGCTGCCCCCTTTGCTCTTTAGCTGGTAAAAAATGTCCGTTTGAGCTAACACAACTTTCAGAAGCCCCAGAACATAGTAACTGAGGAAATTCATCAAAGTCATTAATGTTGGGTAAGGCCGGTCGAACTGCTCCATCCCCATTGAAAACATGATCCGAACCAGGAAGTGGTTCAACAGAAGGTAAACAATTAGAAACCGCAATTGCAGTTCGCTTGCACTGACTAGGAGCGTTTGAACGCTCATTGACCAGAGCTACTATAGATGTACAAACCGGAGTTAGAAGCTCTACGAGTTGGGAAAGTTGCCCAATTACTTTCCATAATTCACCCTTCTTGGTAGAAGTGGATTCGTTGTTGGTCTCTGCCCCTGGAGCCTCCGCCATCACAACGTAACTGCAAACACCACAAAAAGATGGTACGAGTGAAAACAGAACTAGAAACACAAATGATCACTCGTGGAGTCCAAATGAGGGTATGAGCACAACAGCAATGAATCCAATAATGTTAGTAGATTAATACCACTAATGTGAGGATAAACAGCAGGAACACACAAGAGTGAAAGTCCAAAAACAGTTTAATAATGCTTTTCTCCAAGGAAGTACGTTTTCGAGTATCTTCGTCAGATAAAACACACAACTACTTACAATGATACACTGCCTTTATACATAAGTAATGAATTGAATAATTGAATTGTGATAATAAATTGATTGATTGATATACATTTGATATAACTCTTAAAAATGTTGATTTAATCTCATTTAATGTGTAATAAAATTAATAATAAATATATATAAAATGTTTACAAACATTGTATAAAGGATCAGGAACCTCAAATTCAATAAATACCTTGGTAAATAAAATCAGTGTTTAATTACATATTAAAAAATAGGAATAAAAATAGAATAGAAAAAAAATGAATGAATGGGTGAATAAATGGTGTTCTATCACCATCTAGTGGACAAACAGAAAATCACAACTTGGCAGCTCTTAATTTTAAAACTGGAACAATAGAGAGCATGTCATTCAGACCTGGTTCTTTGGTGGACCTTTTTGGTTCTATCCCCCATGACATAGGGTTGTTATGGCTTGAAGAAAGTATGGTACATTATGGTGGTCTCTCTGGTGATGTATTCAGGACCTGTCTTTTGTTAATGGAAACAGTCCTCAAGAACAATTTTATGTTCTTTCAGGGTGAATTTTTTAGGCAAGAAAAGGGGGTAGCAATGGGGGCTAAATGCTCCCCTACATATGCCAATATTGTTCTCACATGGTGGGAGATTCAATTTATTAATCAATGTGAATTTAGCAACTGTTGGGTTCTTTACAAACGTTTTCTTGACGACATAGTTATTTTCTGGATTGATACGGTAGAAAGGTTTTATGAATTTTTGGAATACATAAAAAACAGTACAACCTTCTTGGATTTTACTTACAGCATTTATTACGATGAATGTATTTATTTGGATGTTTTGTTAAGTAAGGGGGATGACCATTTTACTTCCAAGATATATAGGAAACCCACCTTTTCAAATTCCTACCTTCATTTTTCAAGTGGACATCCATTTGGACAAAAGAGAAACATTTTGAAGGGCCAATTGATCAGGTCAAGTAGGATGACATCAGAGGACGTTGATTTTTTTGATGATGGTAAATACATTATGGAGATGTTTAAGGAAAGGGGGTACCCATCCTATTTGTGTGAGGAGGTTTACAATGTGGTATTGGAAGGTAGGAAAGTTAGATTTTCCCCTATTTTAGGGCAGGATGAACCCGTCAACACTACCAATCCTGTCGTATCAGGATCAACCAATATTAACATCCACAACAACAATAATTTTTCTAAAGCTTATGTATGGATTATACCGGTGATTCAGTTTTACCTAAGAAAGTCATACATAGGGAATGGGACAGGTTCAAGGAAATCACGGATTTGGAATACATCAAAAAGCAGCCATTACAATTTATATATCGGAGAGATACGAATCTCAAAAATATTTTTGAGTTTGGTGGACATACTACAGGGGACATTCTTACTCACAGAAAGGGTACATTCAAGTGTGGTACATGTTCCCAATGTCAATACATTAAAACAGGTTCCACTTTTTTAATTCCAGATAGAAACAGAACTATCACCAGTTCTGGATTTGCCAATTGTAATACACAGGGTGTAATATACATTGCCACATGTCACTCCTGTTCTTCCTTTTATGTAGGGAAAACAGAAAGGAAATTAAGGTCCAGAATTTATGAACATTATTACGAAATGAAAAAAGGAAATTTCAATAATGCTTTATTTCGTCATTCTCAAACATGTACCAATTCCATTTTTCATTTTTTTGTACTGGAGATAGTACCCAAAGAAATCAGGGGTGGCATGTGGGAAACTAAACTGGAGTATAGGGAATTGTATTGGCAAATAATTTTGGATGCCACCAAAGAACCAGGTCTGAATGACATGCTCTCTATTGTTCCAGTTTTAAAATTAAGAGCTGCCAAGTTGTGATTTTCTGTTTGTCCACTAGATGGTGATAGAGCATCATTTATTCACCCATTCATTCATTTTTTTCTATTCTATTTTTATTCCTATTTTTTAATATGTAATTAAACACTGATTTTATTTACCAAAGTATTTATTGAATTTGAGGTTCCTGATCCTTTATACAATGTTTGTAAACATTTTATATATATTTATTATTAATTTTATTACACATTAAATGAGATTAAATCAACATTTTTAAGAGTTATATCAAATGTATATCAATCAATCAATTTATTATCACAATTCAATTATTCAATTCATTACTTATGTATAAAGGCAGTGTATCATTGTAAGTAGTTGTGTGTTTTATCTGACGAAGATACTCGAAAACGTACTTCCTTGGAGAAAAGCGTTATTAAACTGTTTTTGGACTTTCACTCTTGTGTGTTCCTGCTGTTTATCCTCACTACATTAGTGGTATTAATCTACTAACATTATTGGATTCATTGCTGTTGATGTCAGAAAAAACTGAAAAGTTAATAACTGTTTGTCTTGTGGTAAACAAATACCTCACAAGGACTTCCATTCTTACTGCCTCCCCTGCCTTGGCCCAGACCATGACGTCTCGGCCTGTGCCGCCTGTGCTTGCTTCAATAAGTGCACACTCAGGCACCGGGCAGAGTTTGCTGAAGACTTTTTTGGCGAAAAATATTCTTATAACATGCCGTCGGAACAACCGACACCACATATTTCCAAAAAACGGAAAGACCGGGAACGACATTCTCGGCCCGCGACTTCCACCGACACCACGCCAAAAACTACCGCGAGTGCATCGGTCTCTTCTGAGGCGGTTGTTCCGCCGCTCCGGACCGACGACACCGCTTTACCGATCACTCCGGCCCCGGAGCCGGTGCCGGTTGTTGATTTTCCTCCAGAAACTGAAGCCCAGGATTTGCCTGAGACCATACCCGTGGACAAGGTGACTCCAGCATGTGGGGCAGCTAGGCCCCCTATGTCTATGTCTATCAAGGCCTACACACGTGCTAAGGCTGCCAGCCAGGCTAAGTCTCACCCTCCTAAAGCTTTGCCTCAGCCCACTACTGATAAACAAATTATGACTTTAGCTGCAGATTTAATTTCCTTAATCAGAGGCTCCCAGGCCCATCCTGACAGAGGTTCTCAGCCACCTTCTGACAAAAGGCCCAGGGTTGAGCATACAGACACCCTTTCTTCAGATGAAGCCTCTGGTGACTCTGATCACTCAGATACCCAGGAAGAGTCCTTCCAGGTCTACAAGGATTCTGATGCGGAGGAATCTATTCCTTCTGCCTCTCCTCCTGAGGATATTTCTTTTGGGGAAATTCTCCACTCCATGAGAGAGCATTTTCAGTGGCAAGGTCAGGAATTCTCCGACTCCAGGAAGCGGCTTCGTACCTTCCTCAAGCTTCCCCAACACAGGCCTTTAGCTATCCCTCCAGTGTTAGATGTACTGGATGATGTGTACTCAGATTCGAGTGCTTCTCCTGATTCTCTCCCCCCTGCTCCTGTCAAGCCGGACAGATACTACAGGGTTCCTGAGACTCACAAACATTTATTTAAGGCCCATTCTGTTGATCTAGAAACAATTTCCCAGGGGCCCAAAGGGGTGGCCACATCCACGGCCAAAAATCCTTTGCCCTCAGACAGGGAAGCTAGGTCCCTGGAGAGGTGGGGCAAAAAAGTTTATAACTCAACCACACTTGCCATGAGAGCCCTTAATTGCCTTTTTCATATGTTTCAGTATCAGGATTTATTGATGGATGATTTGCAGAAAAAGTTAACCTCTCCTGAGCCTTTAGATAGAAAGGCCTTGCAGGATTTGGTCCATAACACTCAGCAGGTTAGCAATCATTTTCTTCAGTGTGGTTATGATGCATTGGAAGCTTCATGTAGGGCAGCTATGACAGGGGCAGTCATTCGTAGACATGCATGGTTGAAAGAACAGGCATTGCCAGATCATGTTAAAGTAAAGCTTCTAGATGCACCTCTGGAAAAACACAAGCTATTTGGTGCTAATGCTCAGGATGTGTTGAAATCAGTTGAGGAAAAGGCTAAATTAGTGCAAACAGTCAAGGATTTCCTCCAGGTTCAGCAGGAATTGGCCTTCGAAGAATTGGTCCTTTCCAGACACTGACAAGTTTCAAAGGGGAAAAAACAGGCGTACCCGAGGAAGAGGGCAACACAGAGGTTCCTACAGAGGATGCCAATGGCAACCGACTAATCAGAGAGGTGGCGCAGGGACATCCCCTGCTCCACAGGGACAATCACAATGGCTTGACTTTGACACCGCCGACCAAGGCTCAAAGAGAAGCACCTTTAGGCGGAAAATTATCCTTATTTTCAAAAGATTGGCACATTTTAACAAAGGACAAATGGATTCTGGACATAATAGACCAAGGCTACAGGTTCCACTTCCACACTTTACCAACAAGACAAGGCATGCCAAACCTGCCACAAAATCAAAGGGCAGAGGCATTCAAACAAGTTTCAAAGCTGATAAAAATCAAAGCAATAGAAAAGGTTCCTCCTCAGGAACAAGGCCAGGGATTTTACTCAAGACTGTTCCTTGTTCCAAGAAAAGAAAAGCAATGGAGACCTATACTGGACTTGTCCGCTCTAAACACTTTTCTCATTGTACCAAAATTCAAAATGCTGACGCTACAGCAACTCCTTCCCATGCTGGGCAAGGGGTCTTGGCTGGTTACTCTGGACCTCAAAGAGGCATACCTGCATGTCCCAATCAGACACAGTTGCAGAAGATACCTCAGATTTCTTGCAGGGTCAGAGCATTATCAATTCTCAGCATTGCCTTTTGGCTTATCTACTGCGCCCAGAGTATTCATGAAATGCCTGGCATCAGTAATTGCACACTGCAGACTCCAGGGGATACAAATATACCCTTACCTGGACGACTGCCTTATACAAGTGGACAGCAAGCAAGCCTTGACAAAAAACTTGAATTATGTCATTTACTTACTACAGGCTTTGGGATACACAGTCAACTTACAAAAATCAAGACTACTGCCATCCCAACAAATAATTTTTCTAGGAGCCAAACTAGACACAGAATCACAAATGGCTTACCTCACAGAAGAGAAGCAAGAACAATTACCACATTACTTCAAAAGCCTAGCAAAGCTCACCCAGATGACTGCAAGGAAAATCCTGCAGGCCCTGGGTTTCATGGCATCTTGCATTCTACTGATTCCACTGGCAAGACTACACATGAGAAAACTGCAATGGTACCTAAAAAGTCTGTGGTCTCAACACAGCCACAACTTAGAAGCAATTATCCCACTCATCCCATGTCTAAAAAGGGAGTTTTTGTGGTGGGCCCAAGCAAGCCAGTCAAACAAAGGTATGCCTTTCAACAAACCTCAAACAAGCCAAACCATTACAACGGACACCTCAGACGATGGATAGGGGGTGCACATGGAGGGCAGATGCATTCAAGGGCAATGGACCCCCCAGGAAGTGCATCTACACATCAATCAAAAAGAGATGTTAGCAGTAATTCATGCAATCGAGGCCTTCGGAAAATATCTTCAACAAGGCCATCTGCTAATAAAGACAGACAACACCACTGTTATGTGGTACATAAACAAGCAGGGAGGTACTCATTCTTACCCCCTTTGCAGACTAACAATGACTCTTTGGGAAAAGTCCCTGAAACTGAACTTACAGCTGCAATCCCAGTTTGTTCTGGGCAGGGACAATGTTCTGGCGGACAGTCTAAGCAGAAACATCCTGGACCCTTGCGAATGGATGTTACATCCAGACATTTTTGCTCAAATAACTCATGCATGGGGGAGGCCGGACATAGATCTCTTTGCCTCCCACCTCAATCATCATCTGAAAAAGTTCTGCTCGAGGACACACCATCCGCAAGCCTGGAGAATAGATGCTCTCTCATTCAGCTGGAACTCTCTAACAATCTATGCATTCCAACCTCTACCATTAATGACCAAGGTGTTACTGAAGATCAAAGCAGAGCAACCGAAAGGCATCTTAATAGCTCCAGATTAGCCAAGACAGCACTGGTATCCATTACTAAGGAGCATAACTTGCACCAACCCGTGGCCCCTGCCTCAATGGCCTCTACTCTTGACTCAGCACAATTACAGGACGGTTCATCCCAACCTGCAAACTCTGCAGCTGACAGCCTGGAGGGTTCCATGATTTCTACCCATATCTCTCTTTCCAAGGAAGTTCAACAAATATTATTGGAAGCACGCAGACCTTCCACCAGAAAGACTTATTCAGCCAAATGGAAAAGATTCAACATCTGGAATACCAACAAGGGACAGGATGCATCAGTAATGAGCATCCCACAGATACTGGAATACTTAGCAGAAATGCTGCATCATGGACTTTCCTATTCTTCCATATAAATACACGCTTCAGCAATTTCAGCATCATACAACACTGATCCTCCTGTGTTTTCACATCCTTTACTAAGACAATTTCTAAGAGGGATAAAGAATATCAAGCCTCCCAGAAAACCACCAGTGCCTGCATGGGACCTCAACTTCGTGTTGGAAAAATTAACTCTTCCTCCTTTTGAACCAGCAGCATCTTCAGAATTGCAATTTCTTTCCTGGAAAACAGTTTTCCTGTTGGCAATTACCTCAGCAAGTAGAGTTTCGGAGATACAGGCCCTCATGGCAGTGCCTCCATTTCTCATTTTTCATCAGGACAGGGTTTCTCTAAAAACCAATCCTTCTTTATGCCAAAAGTGATATCCAGGGTGTCTCTAAATCAAGCAGTTCACCTGCCCACCTTCTTCCCCAATCCTCAAAATAAAGAGGGAAAGCTGTTGCACACTTTGGACAAACACAGACATCTACGCTACTACTTGGACAGAACAAAGGCCAACAGAAAGTCTGACCAACTATTTGTAGCATACGCTCCTGGAGTGCAAGGAAAGGCAATTTCCAAACAAACAATTTCAAAATGGATTGGACATTGCATCAGATTCTGTTATTCTTTCCATGGAAAGGGTGTGCCAGCCAATATCAGGCCACACTCCACCAGAGCTACAGCCACCTCCACAGCCTTCCTAAGGGGGGTGGCTACAAAGGACATTCTAGAAGCTGCTACATGGAGCTCCGTGCATACATTTTCCAAGCACTACCACCTACCTTTATATTACAGATCCCAAGCAGGCTTTGCTTCGGCAGTCCTGCAGGGCATTTTAGCTACAGCATCCTTATCTTAGAACCTACCACCCCCAGCTTGGCTATGGTATTCAACCCATATGTAAGGACTGCAGTTGCATTCTTGAAGGACATAGTACAGTTTTGTACCTACCATAAATGTAGATGTCCGATAGATATGCAACTTGTAGCCAGGTTTTCCCTCCCTCCTTCCCCTCTGTGTATTGGGTCCACTTCCCTCCTTTTATACTTAGCTGGGGATATCTGTTATGGTGTATCTGTTTATTGCTATTGTGTTTGTCTGGAATTTTTTATCCAGTTCTAAATTTAGCCTTCCTTGGAGGGCACCTGGCATCTGGGGCAAGAAACACTGAGGAAGATGGCGTTGGCTGATGCTTTTAAACTGGAGAAGGTGGCGTCGGCTGTCAGCTTTGTACTCCTGGCGCTCTGACGTCACGGAGCATGGTTGAACAGCCGACGCCGGACCCAGACTTTGGGATTCTGGCTGACCGAGGGCTGCCTGCCGGCAGGGGAGAACCCTACAGTCATGACTGCAACAGTGAAGACACTCGAACATCTACATTTATGGTAGGTGTACACAACTGTACTGTCTAGGATATTGCTGCCCCTGGTGGGGGTGTGAATAAGTTGATCCAAGGCGTTGGAATTTATGAATTCTAGAAAACGTTGAGCAAAAGAGTTGGTACATGAGTAGTTTTCCCAGTTAATGGTGGGGTAGTTGAAATCGACCATTATTAGGGTGTTGAGTTGTACCCTAATACTTTCCAGTGTATCAAGAAAGGAGGTGAATCCTGGGGCATGGTGGGGGGTCTGTAGCAAGCTACAATTTGGATTGTTGTCTTGCCCAGAGTTAGTTGCACTTGCATAATCTCGGATGCATTATGCTGTGCTACTAGCCTGGAGGTGTGGATATCATTAATGAATAAGGACACGCCTCCACCTTTAGTGCTTTTTTCTGGGTTAGGTGGCCGAAAGGTGTGGTATGAATTGAAGCCTGGTAATGCAGGGGTGCTCTCTGGAGCTTTGAACCAGGTCTCTGTCACTGCACAGATGTCAGTGTTCTCCATTTTAAGGAGTGCCTCGAGTGAGTGCATTTTGAGGTTTAGACTTCTAGCATTGAGTAGCATTACCCTCAGATTTTGCTTGCTTGTACCTGTTACGGTGATGAATTTGTCATTTGAACCTTGCCTAAAAAGGCACTATAGGGGTGGCAAGAGCCTTAGCCAGTATCCGGAAGCCTAAGGGCAACAGGTGCAGGCCATCTCTGGCAAAGCATCGTGGACTGTTGATCATGTCGTCCCAGGCAGACAAATATATATATATATATATATATATATATATATATATATATCTATGGGTCCCCTTCAAAACATCTAAAATCCATAACATCTAATTTTCATAGCACTGAGACCAGAATATCTAAACACGTAACATTGAATTTCATAACATCTAACACTACAAATCACATGAAAATAACATCCCCTTCACATATAACGACACCAAACTACCAAACACACTTTTTACTATGTTTCTGCAGGGGTGCTTGATACAGTGGGGTTAGGAAATTAACTTTTTCCCACTGTAGTGCGATCTTGGAGTTGGTATATTTAATTTACAGGGTGTGTGAGGGGGGTGCAGGGGGGCTTGCCCCCTACAGAAATGTCGTAAAAAGTGTGTTTGGTAGTTTGGTGGTGTTATATGTGGAGGGTTTTTTTTTTTTTTCTTGTGATTTGTAGTGTTTGATGTTCTGATGCACAGTTTCACTGTTATGAAATTCGATGTTATGGGTTTTAGATGTTCTGGTCTCAATGTTATGAAATTAGATGTTTTTTATATATATATATATATATATATATATATATATATATACATATATATTTTTTTTTTTTTTTTTGTAGGAGCTTGTGTATTTAATTGAAAGTTTTATCCAGTAACTATATCAGATCATGCAGCGATAAAAACTAAAATGAATATACTAGGAAATGAAGTGAAATGAGATACTGGTGTTTTCCTGCATATTTGTTAAAGAGAAATTTAAGAAATATTTAATATAAATGATTTGAGAGTCTTTAGGGAAGATAGAAATGTCTTCAGTAGGGATAGCTAGTGAGTAGGATAAAATGAAAATGGAATTCAAAAACAGAGAATAAAAAAAAAGGATGTGAGAAAGAAGTAATATGAATGTAGAGAGGCCAACAAAGAGGAGCAGCTGCAGAGTGGTGAAGGGACAATACAGGAGAATTTAGTTAATATGCATGTGTTTTGAAATATAGCTTGTAAGCAGCTATTTTTGATAACTTCAGGGCACAGAAACTTTTAGCACAGTGACTTAGGCAACAAAAAATAGAAAGGGTTGTTGCCAAACTTAGGGAGCCTGTGAAAAGAAAAAGCTAGTTTTGAATTTTTATGAAAATTTGTATAAAGCAGAGGAATGTGGAAACCAAGAAAAGGCTCAAATGGAAATATTTATAGACTTCTTAACTATGCCAAGGTTAGAGGAATATGGGCTCGATAGTTAATATCTAAAGTAGGAAGAGATGAGAGAAAAACAGTGATATATAATCAGTCATCAGGGAAGTCTCCATGAGCAGATGGTATTCTTGTGGAAGTTTGGAAATTAGTAGGGGACAAAAGTGATAAAGATGAGGAAGGTTTTTTTTTAAAGGTGAGAGGACTGTCAGCATCTTTGAAGAAAGCTGTGGTGGCAGTATTACCCAGAAAGGGTCAAGACCCTTTAGACCCAACTTCATGTAGTAGACCCATTGCAGTTTTTAACTATGATTATAAAATGTTTGTTTGTACTAGCTAACAGAGTGACATAGATGTTGCCAAAATTGATAGATATGGATCTGTGTTTTTTCTGGAGGGGGCAAGCTTTTCACATTAATAGAACAGCGATGATCCTGAGACAAGCAGAATTTAAGAAAATACCACTGTTAGTGGGCTTGATGCAGAGTAAGCATTCATTAGGGTCAGCCGGGTGTAATGAGCAGGACAATGGCAGCATTTGCATTCCCTGATAGAATAATAGGATTAAATGGAAAGTTATATTTAGGGTCGGTGGTAACAGTTAAGGTAGGAGGGTTTCTTCGACAAACTGTGTGTATATATATATATATATATATACATATATATATATATATATATATATATATATATATATATATATGAGAGAGAGTCATTGGCAAAGAAAATAAGAAGCTCACAAATTCAAGGATACCAATGATATGGTAATCAAGAAAAATTACCTTTATTTGCAGGTGATATTATTTTATACTTTATAAATCCAGACAAGGACATTTCTGTGCTATGTAATATTTTGAGACTGTTTCAGGTATTTTTGTGATATAAAATGAATGAAGATAAAGCAATGTCATAGTAGTAAATTGTGTACCCACACATGATTTTTTCCATAAATACCCATGTTTATGGGGACATGGTAAGACAAAATATTTATTTGTATGGTTTAATGATATGGATAGTAAGATACAAGCAGTGAAAATGTGTTTAGACCTTTTAGATGTCCTTCTATTCTGATGTTGCAGTATTCATAACAGTAGGGGGTAGCTGCCTGTAGCGCCGCCGTCTGGCCAGTATACCAAAGTCTTTGTCCTGGAGGGTACGTGTGACGTTGGCTACGAAAGCCACAAACCGGAATTAGGTATAAAGGTGACATCTGCACGTACCCTCCTCAGAATTTTCTGCTGCGGTGATCATCGAACGCCCGTTCGCCAGTTCTACATTGCTTCACATTTTATCAGACGACTACAGTTACGAGTATCGAGACCAGACGACGGTTTGGACCATTCAGATAAGAGCCCACTGGGGTTTTTTCTTGCTTGTTTTGCTTGCTGTTTTAGACTTACATGTCAGGTAGGAAAGGGAAGTGTGCTTGTGGGAGATGGATTCCTCACTAGGACATGGACGATAAGTGTGTTTTCTGTCTAGGCGAAGCCCACAACCATACATCCTGTTCTATCTGTAAGTCATTCATCCCCCAAAACACTTCATAGCCAACTAGTAGCTTTAAATCTTTACCTCGAGAATCAGAGACTCAGACGTTTGGCGTTAGGCATGGAGGGAGGAGTAGGCCCATCCGACGAGCCACCTCGGAAGAAGGCGAAGAAACTTAGGCCCGAATCCCAGGCTGCACCTCAGGCGTCTGAACCGGCTCTAGAGGCAATAGAAGACCCGGAGTCCATTCAGACAGCGTTCTCCCAAGCAGGCCTGGGAACCACAATGGAAGCTGGGGTGCGGGATACCGAAGGTACGTCCGCTGAGGTATTTCAGCCATCAGAGTCTAATGGTGGAGGGGAACCACGGCTCACCTTCTCGGAAGCCCCTGCTCCTCCTTCTCTTGCTAAACCAATGTTTGCTTCTCCCTTGTCTGCCACACCCTTGAAAAGGAAGCAGAAGTCCAAACACATTGAACCTCCTCAGATGTCAGAATGGGAATCCTTTTCCCAAAGCCTCTTTAAGGCCTTACAATCCCAACATCTCCCACCTACTCTCACTCCTCAACCAACCCATGTGTCTGAGGAGGAATATTCTTCCTCTGAGGAATCCTTCTCTTATGAGACTCAAATTAAATCCCCCAAGGAGTTCATTACTCCAGATGAAGAGGACTCTATTTCTCCAGAATCTCCAGGGGAAGAATTTAGTTTTGGGGATACTATCTCCCTCATGAGGGAACACTTCAAGTGGCAGGCCTCTGAGGTCTCGAATTTGAAGAAAAGATACTTTGACCTTCTGCAAATGGAGCAGCCCGCTCCTTCAGCTGTGCCTCCTTTACTACCTGCATTTCAAGATGCATTCTTAGCTGCTTCACAGTCTCCTGACTCCCAAACTCCAGCAGCTAAATGACCAGACCGATTTTTTTAGGGTCCTCCAGGACACCAATTTTCTTTAAAAGAACCCTCCTGCTGACCCAGCTGTTATAGCTGTTTCTGCAGACAAGACCTCCAGACAGCTTTCTTCCTCTGCTCTTTATCCTACTGATAAAGACAGCAAATTTATGGACAGGACAGGTAAAAAGGTCTACACATCTTCCACTCTGGCCATTAGGGCCCTGAAATACCAAACCCACGTGGCAAGGTTTGTACTTCATACCATTTTTTAAGGCCACCAGCCTTCTTTCTGAGATCCAGGACTCCCCCACCGAAATGCAATTAAACTCTCCCCTCTCCACAGCATCACAATTGACCAGGCACTCTATTAAGTGCAGCTATGATGCTGTGGAAGCTGCTTCCAAAGCTGCTGCTTCTGGATCAGTGCTGCATCATTACTCCTGGGTACGGCTACAACCCTTTCCCATGGATGTTCAGACCAAACTTCTATATGGTCCGTTAGACAATAAGGCACCCTTTGGACAAGTCTCTGCTGAGCTCCTCAAATCCCTCCAAGAGAAGGGAAAAGAGTTGCAAACATACTTAATGTTCTGCAGGAGGCCAGAAGACAAACCAAAAATCCTACTGGTGACCCCCATTTGGGCAAGACAGCATTGATTTCCCCTAATTTTTTCTCTAGCCAAGGGCAATCACCACAGGTTACCCCACCGGATAGACCTGCTCACACAGAACAAGGGGTCTCTGCTACACCCGCAGGTGAACAATCTAAAACTGACCTTATAGGTTGTGGAATCCTGATCCCTTATAGAAACCTTTACTCAGAGGACATACTTAATGTCCTGCAGGAGGCCAGAAAACCCAACACTAGGAGGAACTATGTGGCTAAATGGCTTAGATTCTCCAATTGATGTCATAGGAACAAACAGGACCCCCTCACCACCTCCATCCCTAGGGTTTTGTCCTACTTGTGTGAGCTACTCCAAACAGGACTGACATATTCCTCAGTCAAGGTTCACTTGTCTGCCATCTCTGCCTGCCTGCCCATTTCACCTTCCTTGGCATCCCTCCTCCGTGGGATCTAAACTTTGTATTAGAAAAGCTAATACTATCTCCTTTTGATCCAGCACATTCTGCTTCTCTGAAATTTTGTACTTTCAAAACAGTTCTACTAGTTGCCCTCACATCCGCCAGGAGGGTTTCGGAGATTCAAGCCCTGATGGCCACATCCCCCCACCTAGTCTTTCACAGGGACAGAGTAGTGCTCAGGACCAACCCCTCCTTCATGCCCAAGGTAATTAATGAACTCTCGTTGAATCAGACTTTTAACCTACCTGTTTTCTACCTCCATCCTCAAATGCTTCAGAGAGGACCCTTCACTCTGTGGATGTACACAGACAACTAAGATACTACCTAGACCAGGGGTCTGCAACTTGTGACTCTGGAGCCACATATGGCTCTTCCACCCCTTGGCAGTGGCTCCCTGTAGCTTTGAAAAATAATGGCCACTCTACTGCGCAACACACACATGCGCGCACACACACACACACGCACACACACACATCTCAGCTGTGCAGAATTTTGCAGAATGTCCTGACTTTTGCCTCGTATTTTTGGTCTGTTTCTCATAAAATTGTGTTTTTTCTGGCAAATCATTGAGGACCGAAATCAGAAGAAAAGAGACAGACATTTGAGTTTCAGACTTCATACCCTTCAGAAAACTAATGCTTATGCAAAATCTGTTATTCTATCAACTTTCTAAATTTGCAAGAGCAATATTTAAAAACTGTCCCTATTTTTGGGCCTTTGTGCCCCATTATTTATGGCTTTGTCCAGATTTCTTTTTCTAAGAAGTCATGAGATATAGCACACACACACACGCACACATACACGCTGAGAGCAATTGAGCAATCCTAACAAAGGAACAAAGATAGGGACAGATTTTAAATACTGCTCTTATAAACTTAGTTCTTTAGTATATAACTATATATAAAACTTTATATGCTGTGTTATCTTCATTTTAGTGGTCAAATAGGTTTTGTGGCTCCTGATGAATTTTATTTGGTGGTAGAGAGACCAGAATGGCTATTTTGATATTGAAGGTTGCATACCACTGACCTAGACAAAACCAAAGACATCAGGAAATCAGAACAGTTATTTATTTCCTTCCATCCGAGAGCACTAGGGAAGGCTGTATCTAAGCAAACCATCACCTCATGGATCTCCTAAGTCCATCTCCTTCTGCTACTCCCACCATGGGAAAATCTTGCAAGGCAGTATCAAACCACATTCCACCAGAGCAGCTGCCTCTTCTTCTGCCTTTTTCAAAGGCATTGATCCCCCTTCTGTTTTAGAGGCAGCCACTTGGACCTCAGTGCACACCTTCACCAAACACTACAAGCTGGATATGGCATCCCATGCTAGAGCTGGTTATGCCAGAACGATCCTACAGGGTCTCCTGGACCACGGAAGCCCTTCCTCCTCCGAGGATCATACTTAAAGCTCTGGTACTCTTTCCTACTGTTATGAATACTGCAACATTTGAATAGAAGGACATAGAATAGTTGTGTAAGACCTTACCATAACCATAGATGTCCTTCTCTTCTATGTTGCAGTATTCAGTCCCACCCTCCTACCCCCTGTTCTTGCTTCTGCTATAGCAGATATTTTATGAACACATGTGGCCGTCTTCCCCAAAGTCTCTACCTCCATAGCCTTATTTCTGCCCTGGCTCTACCAAGCATGTAAGTCTAAGGGTCTCATTTAGGACCCTCCTGAAAAACCTCAGGGGCACTAGTATATGCAGCAGAAACTCTTCTGAGGAGGGTACATGCAGACGTCACCTTTATACCTGATGCCGGTTTATGGCCCTTGTAGCCGATGTCACACATACCCTCCAGGACAAAGACTTTGGAATACTGGCTGGATGGTGGCGCTGCAGGCAGCTACTCCCTACTGTTATTAATACTGCAACATAGAATAGAACAACATCTATGGTTATGGTAAGGTCTTACACAACTATTCTTTTTATATACATGGCAGCATATTTTTATCAGTTAATTCTTACAAGTATTGCAGACGAGATGTTTCTAGATTAAGGTTTTCCTTTAGACATGGTTCCATGGCACAGAGTGATGTTGCCCTGACAGGCAACCCAAGTGAGTGGGGTTCAATTAGTGTCTCTAGCAGTGGAGGGGCCTGGCAGGAAGGTAGAGCGGTGATGAGGGTGTGGTCCATTAAATCTCCTACCCCTCATTCCCAAGGGTGGACAGGCATGGTATGAATACCTTTTTTAAGGAACAGGAAGATGTTCTTCGTCTCACATTGCTGCAGTCATAACCTGTGGGTAGTCCGCTGTCCTCGGTCGGCCCGAATACCAAAGTGTTAGGCTGGCGTCGGTCATGGGCGCTCAGAACTGACGTCAGTACGCAGTAGTACTTAAGCGCATGACCGACGCCATATCCTCAGTCTTTCTTGCCGCATGGTCCGAAGCAGAAGCAGCATTTGCAAGTGCCGTTCGGCGTCCTGAAATTTTCGTTTTTCGAGTTTCAGACCGAAGACCAAGTTGGGCTAAGTACCCCGTTGGGGAATATTTTTGTCTTTTCTTGCCTCAGTTAATCCGGATGTCAGAAAAAGTTAATAATTGTATTTCTTGTGGGAAACAGATACCTCATAGGGACTATCATTCTCTCTGTATTCCTTGCTTGGGGCCTGAGCACGACGTAGTCGGGTGTCGCTTTTGCGCTAGATTTAATAAGCACACCATTAAACGCAGATTAGATTGTGCTAGGCTTGTTTTCGGTAAGCGGTGTAACTACAACATGCCGTCGGATCCTCCGACGCCCGCTACCGCAAAGAAGCGAAAAGATAAATCGTTAAAGTCTAAACAGGATGAGTCGTCCGTTGCGGACGCCGGTTCTATGGAAACTACGATTGAATCTGTGGATCCAGCCGAGGTTTCGGCTGAATCACAGGGGGAACCTTTAATTTTACAGGAATTGGCCTCTCAGGAGTTAGGTCAGGCCGAGGGGTTTCTCAAGTTTCTGTAGTTCCATCACTACAAAAGGTTATTAGGCCTTCTACTTCTGTCACTAAGGGCCCTGCTAAAGCTAGACCTGGTCTTTCTGGCACAGGCATCAGCCCTAGTTCTTCAGGCTCTGTTCCTAAAAAACATATGTTGAAAATGGCAGAGGATTTGATTACTTTAATCAGGGGTTCTATGCCCCCTCCAGACAAGAGGCCTAGGGTGGAGACAGATGTGGAGGGATTGGAGCATTCCTCAGATTACTCTGAGTCTTCAGCTGAGGACATTCAGGATTTTCCTCCCTATTCTGATTCGGATGCAGAGGATTCCTGTCCTTCTGCTTCTCCTCCAGAGGATTTTTCCTTTTCTGAAACCCTGCACTCCATGAGGGAGCATTTCAAGTGGGAAGGTCAGGATTTTTCAGATTCTCGTAAGAGGCTTATGGAATTTTTGTTTTTGCCACAACATAGACCTTTGGCTATTCCCCCTGTTTTAGATGTTGTTCAGGATGTTTTTTCTGAAGCTTCCCTTAATCCTGATTCTTTACCCCTGCCCCTGTCAAGCCAGACAGGTATTACAGAGTTCCAGAGGCTCATAAATATTTGTATAAGAGTCCTAGAGCTGACCCGGAAACTATTAGTCAAGGACCTAAGGGTGTCAGGGCATCTGTAGTTAAGAATCCAGTACCTCTGGATAAAGATTCTAGGGCTTTGGATAGGTGGGGTAAAAAAGTGTATACCTCCTCCATGCTAGCTATGAGGGCTTTAAATTGCCAGTTTCATATGCTGAAGTATCAGAACTTTCTGTTAAGTCAGTTGAAATCTAAGGTAGATGCTTTAGCTGAGGGTATAGAGTGTAAGGAATTGCAGGACTTAGTTCATGCCTCAGATCAGGTTGGTAAGCATTCCTTGCAGTGTGGCTTCGATGCTCTTCAGGCTTCTTCCAGGGTGGCTGCCACTGGTTCAGTTATTCGTAGGCATGCCTGGCTTAAGGATCAAAATTTGTCAGAGCATGTTAAAGCTCAAATTTTGGATGCTCCTCTTCAATCTGAAGTTCTTTTTGGTTGTCCTGTGGAGTCCGTTTTGAAAAAAATGGAAGACAAAGCTAAGTCCATGCAGACGGTTAAGGAATTTTTACAAGTGCAGCCCCCTAAGTTTAGCAGGAATTGGCCTGCAAAAGGATGGTCTTACCCTTCTTCCGATTTTCAGTCTAAGGGCAGGTCTAGACGTGGTAGGGGCAGAGCTCATGCTCAGGGTTCTTTCAGACCTAGGACTTGGAGTTCTCCTGCACAATCTTCTGGTGAGGGCAGGGGTCAGCCTTTTCGTAAACAGACCCAATGACCTGTATCTCCAGCTGCCAGATTCTTCCTGTCTGGCAGCTCCTCTAGGAGGAAAGTTGGCACTTTTCAAACAAAATTGGCTTTTGGTCACCCAGGACAAATGGGTATTGGACATTATAAATCAAGGCTACAAGTTTTATTTTCACACCTTGCCTCCTTTCAAAGGCATGCCAGATGTACCTCCTCAGCAAAGGCTGGAGGCTCACAAACAGATTTCTTTACTTTTACAAATGGGGGCTATCCAGGTGATACCTCCATCAGAAGTAGGCCTAGGGTTTTATTCTTGCCTATTCCTTGTGCCAAAGAAAGGAAACACTTGGAGGCCAATTCTGGATTTGTCCATTCTCAATACATACCTAGACATTCCAAAGTTCAAGATGTTAACTTTACAGCAACTTCTGCCTCTGCTAGGCAAAGATCACTGGATGGTAACTCTGGATCTCAAAGAGGCTTATCTTCACATTCCTATCAGGCCCAGCTGCAGGAGATTCCTGCATTTTCGGCTGGTACTTTCATTATCAGTTCTCTGCATTGCCCTTTGGCTTATCTACTGCCCAGGGTGTTCACAAAGGTCCTGGCTCCTGTGATAGCCTTCTTAAGACTGAGAGGAATACAAATTTATCCTTATCTGGACGATTGCCTGATTCTTGCTCAAGACAAAGTCAAGTTACTTCAACATCTACAGTATGTAATGGCAGTTTTAAGGTGCCTAGGGTATTCTGTGAACGAAACAAAGTCCAGTCTAGTACCCTCTCAGGACATGTGCTTTCTGGGTGTGAGACTGAATACAGCCTCTCAGATGGCCTTTTGACCCCGGACAAACAAAGAAATCTTCACCTATACTTCCAGCAATTATCCCTAATGTCCAGGCTGACTGCAAGGACAGTCCTTCAAGCCTTGGGGTTCATGGCATCTTGCATTCTGGTACTTCCCAATGCCAAACTGCATATGAGGAAGCTACAATGGTATCTCAAAAGTGTATGGACTCAACACTGCCACGATTTGGACACTGTCATTCAGATAATACCTTGCATCCAGAAGGAATTCTTGTGGTGGGCTCAGGAATGTCACCTAAACAAGGGACTCTCTGTGACCCGACCAGAGGCGAGTCAGATCTTAACGATGGATGCCTCAGACCTGGCTTGGGGAGCACACTTCAATGGGAAATGGATTCAAGACACGTGGCCTCCCAGACTACAGCATTTGCATATCAACATGAAGGAGATGTTAGCAGTCCAATTTGCCCTGATGGCCTTCAAGGATCTACTTCAACCGGGACAGGTGTTGATTCAAACAGACAACACAACAGTCATGTGGTACATCAACAAGCAGGGGGGAACCCATTCTTACCCTCTTTGCAGACAAGCTATGATTTTGTGGGAGACTGCTCTGAGTTTGCACATCACTCTTCAAGCACAGTTTCTGCCAGGAGCACAGAACTCCTTAGCAGATGTTTTGAGCAGACAAATTGTGGATCCCCATGAGTGGAAATTGGATCCTCATGTATTCCAACAGTTGACAGTGGCTTGGGAACTCCAGACATAGATCTGTTCGCTTCTCCACTAAATTTCCAACTGCCAAAATTTTGCACAAAGATGTTTCACCCAAAAGCTTGGAAAGTGGATGCTCTATCTTTCAGTTGGAACAACCTTCGCGTCTATGCTTTCCCTCCTCTGCCTCTCCTTCCCAAGGTACTCTTGAAAGTCAGACAGGACAAGCCTTGCATGATTCTAATAGCACCAGATTGGCCACGTCAGCACTGGTATCCTCTGCTGAGGAGTTTAGTACAGGAGCCTCCTTGGCCTTTGCCACCAATTCCACACCTTTTGTCCCAGGCAAGCAATCATTTTCTCAATGTCAGGGTACAGTCCCTGCATCTGACAGCCTGGTGTATTCTGTTTTAGATCCTGGGGGGTCTCAGCTTCCTCAACAAGTTTTGAATGTCATTTTGGAAGCCAGACGACCTAGTACTAGAAAAGTTTATGCTGATAAATGGAGGAGATTTTTTCTTTGGAGCACAGCAAAGAGCTTTGATGTCTCTGTGCCTAATTTGAGTTTTACACTACAGTACCTTACTGAATTATTAGACAAGGGTTTGTCTTTCTCCTCCGTGAAAGTTCATGCTGCAGCCATTTCTGCTCACTATGATTGTGACCCTCTATTATTTTCTCACCCTTTGTTTAAACAATTTCTTAGAGAGGCAAAGAACATAAGACCCCCACGTAGAGCTCCTACCCCTTCCTGGGATCTCAATTTTGTGTTGGAAAAGCTTACTTTACCTCCTTTTGAACCAGCTGCTACATCTGAGTTGAAGTTTTTGTCCTGGAAGACTGCCTTTTTGTTGGCCATTACGTCTGCTAGGAGGGTATCTGAATTACAGGCTCTCATGGCAGTTGAACCCTTCCTGATATTTCATAAGGATAGGGTGTCCTTGCGTACTAACCCTACTTTTATGCCTAAAGTTATTTCTAATGTGGCCTTAAACCAGTCTATTCATTTGCCTACTTTTTATGCTGATCCCCAAAATAAAGGGGAAAAAGTCTTGCATTCTTTGGATATTCACAGGCAATTACGCTATTATTTGAGCAGAACTAAAGAATTCAGGCAGACTCAACAGTTATTTATTTCTTTTGCTTTGGGTTCACAGGGGAAGGCTGTTTCTAAGCAAACTATTTCTAAGTGGATTGGCCATTGTATTGCTTTTTGTTATTCTCATCATGGAAAGGATGTTCCTGCTGGGATCAGACCTCATTCCACTAGGGCTACCGCCACATCTACTGCCTTTTTAAGGGGGGTAGCTACTAAGGATATTTTGGAGGCAGCTACTTGGAGTTCAGTGCACACTTTCACTAAACATTACCATCTCCCTCTTTATTCTAAGTCTAGGGCTGGGTTTGCCACTGCAGTTCTACAGGGCATGTTGGCAGCTCCTAATGCTTTTTAGTTTGCCAGCCTCCCTTTACCTTTGCTTTGGGATTCTACCCACAGGTTATGACTGCAGCAATGTGAGACGAAGAACATAGTACAGTTTTGTACCTACCATAAATGTAGATGTTCGAGGATCCACATTGCTGCAGTCCAATTTTCCCTCCCTCCTTCCCCTCTATAGTTTGGGGTTGCTGTGTTTCTGTTGGGGTTTCTTATTATGTTATCTAGGTTGGTTGTTGGGTATTTCTATTTTGGCTATGGCCTTTCCTTTTTAGGCCTTCTGACATCTGGGGCAAGAAAGACTGAGGATATGGCGTCGGTCATGCGCTTAAGTACTACTGCGTACTGACGCCAGCCTAACACTTTGGTATTCGGGCCGACCGAGGACAGCGGACTACCCACAGGTTATGACTGCAGCAATGTGGATCCTCGAACATCTACATTTATGGTAGGTACAAAACTGTACTTTATGGCTGAATAAATAACAAAACATTTTTTGTAAATAGTATTTTATAATATGATTTTGTTTATGGAATTGTTGAAATGTTTTTAATTGTATAATTGGATGGTTAATTAGGATGGGTTGTTATAAAAGCCCAGTTACATAGCATTTTTTTTAATTGTGTTCTGAAGAAGTCTGTTGATGAAAGCGTTTAAATAAAAGTTTGTATGCTAATTTTTGTTTGTGCCATTGGGTCCAGTACTTATGTTGTTTGTGGTTCCAGTATATGGTATTGGTTGGACAATTATTTTCATTGTGAATGGTATGAATACTTCTGTGGAGACTGGCAAAACCACCTGCCATGCTTTGAGGTTGGCATAGCTGGAACCAGCAGTAGACGACCCAGGTAGTTGCCTGGGGCCTGTGTTGGCTCTGAATCCCTAGCTTTACTGTAAAAATAACAATAAAATATTTAAGTAAAAAATCCTTGCATACTCTGTAAATATAGCTAGCAGTAGGACCCAGCAGGAGAATTTTCTTACCTCGAGATTTTTGTAAACCCCAGAAATCTCCTTGTTTGGACAACAACATCATCAAAATCCACATAAGAAGCTGGAGATGCAGAGCAAACAGGATTCCTATGCAGCACATTGAGTAGATATCTGTTCCCTTTAGGAGCTTGTGTGTGTGTGTGTGTGTGTGTGTGTGTGTGTGTGTGTGTGTGTGTGTGTGTGTGTGTGTGTGTGTGTGTGTGTGTGTGTGTGTGTGTGTGTGTGTGTGTGTGTGTGTGATGCCCCAGTTAGCTCAATAACTAAGGGCAGGCAAGTACCTTAAACTTCCACACCAATTGCCAGGTCTCCTCTAGTTGTATTATTGCTTATTTTTTTATTTTTTGTTAAGCATTAAGAATTAGTCTGTCAGTGTCGCGCATAAAATTTCAAAGCTTTGTTCTTCAGTGTTACTGGTACAACAGGTAGCACACCTATTTTTGGTGAAGAAGGTTATGGATTCTCTTCCCACAACAGGTAGAATGATTGCTGACACTACTGTGCAGCATAAGAGGGGGATGGGTGCTGCACTCCTGACTGTACCTTCCTTTGAATGAGATGCCTAGTCACTGTTGTCAGTTTGCCAGCCATTCCCTATTGCAATATTACCAGTACAGCATTTTTTTTAAATGTAACATGGAAAATGTTTTCAAGGGCAGCAAGCAATGAATTTATAGATAAACTGAAATACAGAGTTGTTTGCCACCACCAACCACTTCATTAGATATAGTTTGCTTTAATGTGGAATTATTTCGATGATTTTTACTTCTGCAGAGTTTGTGTATATTAATTAATAATGGTGGATTGCAATGACAGAAGTTTGAGTGGCCTTTTATGGTTGAAATGTTCTTAAATGTGTAGTTTGTCATTATTGATTCATCACTTTTATTTCATTGCTTACTGCAAAAATGTTCAAAACTACAGTTTTTAAACAAACTGTAACAAGTGGTGCTGTATTATACAACGAAAATAATTTAATACAATTAGGAAGGCGAGTCAAAGAACGCATGCATGTATACATGATCCCAAAAATATGTGAAAGGGGCCCATGGTTTGAAAACATCCCAAAGGTAAACTTAGTCCACCTATGGCCAGATGCATTTTCTGTGTATGTGGGTTTCAGTGCAGTTTCAATGAATGTGAGTTTCAAGGACACACAAATTTACTGTTCATACTAAGTCTGTTTTGTGCTATAAAAGTTGAAGTTTTAAATTAAATCCAAATATCTATAACCTTTTTAGAAGTAAAGTGGTGTTTATGGTAACTGGGGAGAAATAGCCAAGTAATGGGACACAAATGGCTGCTGGGGGGGGGGCTCCATTACCCTGCCTAGAGCCCCATTTGACCACAGTCTACTCGGGAGTTTGTGATGGTTTCTTGCTGACATATGTCCTTTGCAGAAGTAGGGGATTGCTCAGTGCAGTCAAGTTTTTGCACATCCCATCTCTCTTACTGGAACTGAGTTTGTACAGGTTTGTAGAACAGAAATTAAGAAAATGCGAATCACCCCTGATGGTTGGCTAACTCTTGCCCTGAATGAGAAGGGAGCAAATCGGTGATTAGTTTGGGAAGGGACTGATGATGAGTAGATAGCAGGGGTGAAAAGGCAAGGACCACTATTACTCAAGGTGTTATTTCATGAGAAATGATGACCACAGCCAAGTTTGGAGACTTGCACTGCTGGTAACAGAGATGAAACTTGGGGACATGTACAGAAATTTCTCTACTTATCATAGCAATACTGTTACTTAGGCAGTTTCATTTATTTTGCCATTTCCACACTCCTTCCCTCACCTGACAGGCAATTTTGTTGTGAGGGATTCAGGAGTAAAGGAGTTTTTTTTTCAGGTTAATGCTCTCTCTTTTCATGGATCTGGTGATGGATCTTTAATGTTATGGGAAAGGTGAAGGGTTAAGATAATGTGTGAGAGTTTTAGGTGTTGATGTAAGTCGTGCTGATCTTAGTCTTACAGGTGATGGGGATGAAACTACCACTGTAGATCTACTGTTAAGGTAGGTACTTGACATCCATTTCCCTTTGTTGGGTTTTTAGGGCTGTTGTACGACATTGGGAGTATCATGTGCTGCTTTATGCATCTGATGGATTTACCCTGGTTGCAGCAATGTGTTAAACATTATGTAGATTGCTTTATTTTAAGTGTCCTAGCTTAATGCTTAACCACATCTTAATGTTTTATAAATGGAATTTTATTGTATGTAACATATTTTTTTTTCTTTTTAGATTTCTTTTACTAAATCCTTCGTTCAGCACTATGCATTTATAATGAAAACACTGATGAAGAGCCATGAATCGGACACCATGTCTAACCGAATTGTACATATTAGTGTTCAGTTATTTAGCAACGAAGAGTTGGCACGACAAGTTACAGAAGACTGCCGTCTTCTAAATATTATGGTCACAGTTCTACTGTATATGATGGAAACTTGCCTTGTTAAAAGTGAAGTTCAAGGTCAGTTGAATTCTGATGAGAGATCATTCTTTTAATACTGACATACATTTTTTTAAATTAAAGCATTTATTTAATTTTCCATGTAAAACCATGTTACATGAGCAAATGCTCAATTCAAGGCATCCTGAAGTAATTTTTGCTAGTTCAGTCCTGACATACATTAATTTTTTTGTACAATTTAATTTTATTGATAAGACACGTCTTGTTATCAAATTAACTCACAGTGCACTCATTTCAGTTAATAACCATGTTATTATAGGTTCATAGGTTGGTACTAGGATATCGGCCCTAGGGCCTATACAAGCCTAGCCATAACAATTCCCTGGATATTTCTTCCCACAATATTTACTTCCCTGGACCCCTGTCTAGCAGGGCGACTGACGTGATCCCCAGGGTGAATTTCCTATCTCCCATCCAGTCGTCAAGGTTCTTTTTGAAGAGGGCCAAGCAGGCGCTCTGCTTGACATGTATGGGCAGTCTATTCCAGAGTATGGGGAGTCTCTGGGTCAGGAACCTATCCCTCCAGCATGTTTTGTTCATTGTAATGACAAGGTTTAGATCCCTGGAGCGTGTGGCTCTGAGGGATTGGGATTTCTTTAAGTGGAGCATGTCCAACAGCTCAGGGTTTGACATGGCCTTGTATGTTAAGCAGAGATCACCCCTGAGTAGACGATATGCCACAGAGTATAGCTTGATTTTTTTTAGATGGTCAGCATAGGGCATCTGCTTTAGGCCTGTGATTCTTTTAGTGAGGTATTTCTGCGGCCTTTCCAGTTGTTGCAGATGTCTTGTGAGTACATACCAAACGGGGCGTTGTACTCTATAATGGGTCTAATGAGGGATGAGTACAGTGGGACAATGACCTCCTTTTTTCTGGATGAAAAGCCCTTAGTGATGATGTGTGCCACGTAGAAGGATTTCCTGACTGTTGTGGTGATGTGGTTATCGAAGGTGAGACCACTGTCCACCTGTGTCCCTAAGTCTCTCATCACATTTTCGATGTTTAGTGTACTGCCACCTATGTGGTAATTCATGGGTACATGGTTTTTCCCAAAGGGGATAACTGTACATTTCTTGGCACTAAGCTTGAGCCCATGGCTCTGGCACCAAGCATCTGTTTCTGTAAGGCCCTTTTCTAGAATATCCACATCATTTGGGGATTCAGTAATGGCTCCTAGTTTGCAGTCATCTGTGAACTTTGTTAGCCAGAGTCCCTTAGTGTTGGCCTTTACTTCAAAGAAGTAGATGCCAAACAAGAGCGGTCCCAGGACTGAACCCTGAGGTACTCCACTTGTCACTTGTCTTGAGCTGGATTTGGAGTAGGCTACTTTTACAGTCTGGTTTCTGTCAGTAAGCCAGTTGGCAACCCATCGAGTGACATAAGGATTTATGTCCAGCTTAGTACGTTTATCTATGATTCCAGAGTAGGGGATGGTGTCAAAGGCCTAGGCTAGGTCCAGATAGGCTGTGTGGACTGCTTTACCCTCGTCCACAGCTCTGGAGACTGATTCAAAGAAGTCAATCAGGTTCAGGAGAGAAGATCGGCCCTTCACGAATGCAAACTATGTGGGGTCCAGTGTTTGAAGATTGTCAATGTCTTTGTTTATAAGTTCCATGATAATGCATTCCATGCCCATGCAAATCAGGCCCGTCAGACTGAGGGGATGGTAGTTCCCGGGATCGAAGGTGGATCCCCCCTTGTGGAGTGGGATAACTGTAGCTGTGTGCCACTCAATGGGCACGAAGCCTGAGGTGAGGCTATGATTAAACATGACACTTAGCTGAGGTGCCATTTAATTTTGTAGTTCATGTAGTACACAGCCCAGGATGTCATCTGGTCCCATGGATGCTGTATTCTTAGCTTTGGAGAGTGCGGTTTCTACCTGTGTGGCCGTGATTACCGGAATTTGGCAATCTTTTGGTATTGAGATGGGCCCTTTAGGGGGTGAGAGGGGGGTGAAGTTGGCACTAAATTGATCTGCCAAGATATTGGCAATATCCTTGGAATCACAATATTTAATGCCATTCTGTTGTAACTCAGAGCATATCTGAGCATTGCCATTTAGATTCTTGACATAACTATAGAATGCCTTGTGGTTGTCTTTGGAATCTTTGGCAATTTTATTTTCGTAACTAGCTTAGTTTAGTTTAGTCCTGCCAGTACAAATCTTACCAGCTGTCTCTCATTATTATTTCATCTGTGCATTATTTTGTACATACTGGTCTCACAAATATATTTAAGATGAATCTACTTTTCCCCTTTCTCTGAGATCTATGCTTCCTGTCCTGTAACTCTTCCATGATGCTTAATATATCCATTAGTGTTAGTTTAATATTTGGCTTACACCTCGTAGTAACTGCTTTCTAGCTGTTAACAGAATGCTTAGCAGAGCTTTCCTGTACCATAATTGTTCTAGATCTATATTCTGACTTAAATGCATAATTTCCATAAAGGCCACGTTTAGCTAGTAGTTGTACTAAAACATTTTTTTTGTAAAATGTTTGAAGTCTGGGAATCCAAAACATTCCCAGAACACATGCACCAAATTCCATCTTTTGTCCCCTTCATATCTCCCAACATCTACTCTGCACTTGGAGTATTTTTTTTAAATTTACTTGGAGTAAAAAAAATAAAAAGGTAAATATTCTCAACTGTCTGCATTTTGTTTACAAAAAAATGCCATAATCCCTCAAAGCCCCTTGGCCTAATTCAACAATGCTATCCTCTTTGTCTCTAAAACAAGTAAATAGTACGAAAAGAAAATCCTGCATCTGATCTTCCTTGGCGCAATGTAGAACCATTTCTGAGTATATAAAATGGTTCCCTGTTACATTGTCGAACTTTTAAAAGTTCGAACGCTATATGGTTGAACCCATATGTTCTAACTTTTAAAAGTTCATACGTGTTAACGGAGATCTCCGTTCAGTGCGGAAAGGGAAGATTTCCCTTTACTGCACTGTAGTGCGTTTTGGAGTTAATGTATTTAAAGAGCGGGGGAGGGGTGCAGGGGGGCTTGCCCCCTGCTTACAACCATTAGGCAGGTTTTTTATGTTTTTTTTTCTGTCATTTTCAAAATTTTAAAAGTTCGAACATATGCGTTCAACCTTATAGCGTTCGAACTTTTAAAGTTTCTGTAACATAATATGAACCCTATAGTACTAGTTTTAAACTACATAAGAAAGAAACTGGTTGTCAGTAATCGTACACTTCCCCACCTCAACACTAATGGAGGTATTATAAACAGAGTGATGTTTGTTTAACAATGGATGCAGGAAACAGTGTTGTGTAGACCTGTGTGTATTTTATGTGCAAGTACTACAACTTGGATGTTAGCTGTCCATTTTTATTACTGTAATGCTATTTACAACACCTGTGTTTTCCCCAGGTGTAAACCAGAAATATAGACATTGGTCCGCATCCAGAGATAAGAATCCACAATTCTAAAAATAAGAATGGAAATCTCGGTGTGGTATTTGCTTTCCACAGGCGAGACAATTAACTTTTTCTGACATCGGTTAGAGCAAGATAAAAGGGTCCCAACAGGGTACTTAGCTTTAGAAGACTTTAGGATGTTTCAATTTGGAAACGAAAACTCAACTAGTGGCCGACCGGCACTTGTGCGAACTGCTTCTGCTTTGGGCTCCTCGGTAAGAAAGACTGATGTAATGGTGTCGGCTGCCTGTTTTTATACCCCTGATGTCAGTCCTGGGGTGACAGACCATCACAGAAATACTAAGCCTCTGGTATTCGGGCTGACTGAGGGCTCCCTTCAGGCAGATAACCCAAGTGTGATGACTGCAACAGTGAATACACTCAAACATCTACATTTATGGTAAGTGTACTTTTTCTCTCTAAGTTACTTCCTTTCTTCTTTATTTTAAGATTTGTTGTTTTTTCCCTACCCACTCCTCATTTTTTTGCTGTTAGTGTGCGTGCAATCCCCTTTTCTTCTACCTTAAGGTAGCTTTATGTACCATTTTTGGTACATTTCCCATTTACCTTCGGTATTTCTTTTGCACCATTGTTGGTACTTTGTTATTCTCTGTACTTTCTTTATGTTGTTGTTGTTGTGTCTTTCGGCTTTTCCTGGTTAGGGGTCGCCACAGCGGAACTCAGGTCCGCTAATGAATGGCAGTAGATTTTTACGTGCCGAGTTGCCAGCCCTGATGCACAACCTTCAACGAAGGTACGCCCATTCACACGTCTCCACACAGAAGACACTCTAGCTGAGAATCGAACAAGACAATGTCTTACTGTGAGGCGACAACGCTACCACAGCACCACCACCGCAGTATTCTCTGTACTTTCTTTATAAAAAAAAATGGAGAATAGTTAGTCACTGTATAGTTTAGTGGAGTCCTTGTGTGCATGTGTTTCCTCATTATGGCAGACAAGCCAGCTAAAGGCACCTCGGGTTTTAAGAAGTGTCTTAAGTGCGATAGAAAAATGCCCAATTCAGACAGGCATGCTCATTGTGTTTATTGTCTTGGGGTTGTACACTTACAGGAAGACTGTGCCATATGTTATAGTTTTAGCCATAGGGCACTAGTCGACCATAAGAATAAGATTATTCTAAAAGGTCTTTTGAAATCCAGTTTTGAAGAATCGCTGTCAGGGTCCAGAACAGAGGGTAGTTCACCTTCCATTTCTTCCTCTTCCTCCAGTAAGAGAGAGAAGTCCAGAAAGAGACTTCATCCGGTTCCGAAGATTTCCTAGGAACCAATATCGAAAACCTCTAAATCTCCTATGGTTCCAGCAGCATCCTCTGACCCGAAAACCATGGCATCTCAACCCTCGACCCTGCTGGTGCCGGCTTCTACATCGAGTTCCTCTGTGCCATCCACATCAGTTCCCCTCCACTACAACACCCAAAGTCCAGGAACCGAAGGAGTTGCCCTGTAGCTATTTGCCACGGACCCGGTATTCTCCTTCAATAGGCCCCTTTGCAGATCACCCTCCAAGCCCCTTCTTGGAGAAGCATCCTCCTAGGTCTCGCTCCATTTCCTCTGGATGATCCACCAGGAGCATAATGGAATTGGATATTATGAGAATGGTGGTGGATCAGCTCCTTGTGGTGAGGGGATTGTCTTTGGCTTTGTTTCCTAGTGCCATTGCTGCTGGAACCATGTCCACATCCACCATGATTCTTCTTCCTCCTCTGACTTCCCACTGAGACGTTGGTGCCTATGGTGTCGACAGTTCCAGTATCAGTTGCTTTTGTGCCAGATAGATCTCCATCTTGGCACAGATCGCTACCCTGAATGTCTCGGGTGTGTCTGAACTGGAGACCTCCCATAGCTTCGTTGCGGGTTCCAGGAGAATTGTTTCATCTTCAGCTATTTTGGAGCCGTCCATGCCCCTTGGTACTTCTACACTCATAAGCTCGGTCTCAGAGGAGGCTTCCTCAGTGCGGGGTGGAATCATGGTTCCGAAGGAGTCATTTTCAGTTTTGGACTCTCATTCCTTTTTGGGGGAGGCCTGCCTTCAAGGCCATGGGGAGGTCATTGCCATTGCTGGCAGTCATTGCCTACCCTGTCAACATCTGCTCTTTCCCCTTGACTGGAGCTCCCTCCAGCCTCTTCCGTGAAGCAGAGGGCACAGAATGCTCAAGATCTTACCACTGTGGTTATGTCCTGTTCAGATACCTCTTTGGAGCATTCCACCAAAGAGATTCCTGTGAAGAGAAAGTTCAAGAGGAAGCACTTGGACTCCCCTGAGGTGTCATTCACAGAAGAAACTGATTTTGATGAAGGGGATGTTTCCCCCAAGTCTACCTCTGATGATGTTTCCTTTGGGGAGATCCTAGAGATCCTGAAACAGAGTGGTGACTAGACTTCCATCCAACCTTCCTCAGAGTAATCAGTATATCTTGAAGCTTTTCGTGCTCAACCATTCACCTCTTGGATTTCTCCACCCAGTGACAACCTCATCAAACTGATCGCTCAGTGGGCATGAAAGTCACCTGATGCTATCAAGCTGATCCTCAAGAGACCAAATCGCATATTGTCAGCCCCTAAGGGTCAGCCGCACTGGACTAAGGGAATTCCAGTAGATGCCATGGTGGTAGCGGCAGCCACTAAGAAGGAACTTGACAAAAGTCCCACTATCCATCGCCTTTATAAGGAATTTAGGGCTATGGATAGATTTGGGAAGCAAGTATATGTTTCATCGACCTTCGCTCTTAGGTCCTTAAATTACCCTGCACATTTTACTAGTTTGTAGAGGGATCTGCTAAAAGAGCTTTGAGTTACTCTTTCAGGAGCAATGGCTAAAGGAGTTCGAGACAAAGTGACTTCTCAGCTCGCAACCCTAGAATCAATATTCAGCTCGTCCATGAGGCTAATTGCACATACTGCCAAAGGAACAAAGAGAGCTCCGGGTTCAGGTGGCACCATCAGGAGACATGCCTGGTTACATTTATGATTTTGTGGAGCTGTTTAAGTCGTCTTTCTTCAGTGCTCCATTTGATGGAACATCCCTGTTTGGTTCCAAAGTTAGAGACTCTAGCCAGACGTGAGAAAGATGGAAAGACACTTTCTGCCGTAGGCGTACACTTTTCCAATCCCCAGCCAGCGGCCTTGTTCCAAGAACCAGTGGAGTAGAAGGCTATCGTGTAAAAAGTCCAAAGGGCCTTTCCAGGACACACATGGCAGTGACTTCTCCCGGGGCAGAGGGGGAGGCAGTAATGGAAGACGCCGAGGAAGAGGCAGAGGTGGCCTGCAGAATCAGGGTTCCAGGGATTCTTTTTCTGGGAACTCCTATTAGTGGTCCTGGAAGGAAGCCCAATTGCCAGTCTCTGGAGGCAGTCAGGGGTGATTATCCCTGCACCAACATGCCTGGCTAAGGAAAATGAAAGATCTTTGGGTGCAGAGGATTATAACCAGAGGTTACAAATTTCCTTTCTAGTCCAACCAAAGGCTACAAACAAAACCCCGGATGTTCCACCCAATCACAGGAAAGCAGCAGTCCTAGAAATTCAAAAACTGCTCAATAAAAGTCATCCAAGCAGTCCCACTTGAAAAAATAGGATCCAGAATTTACTCAAGTTTCTTTTTATTGCCAAAGAAAACGGGACTGGAGACCAATGTTGGATCTCAGCAGGCTGAAAAGATCAGTTCAGCACACCAAATTTTGGAGGGTCATGGTTCGGTCTGTCCTTCCCTTTTTGGGAAAAGGTGATTGGATGTCCTCTAGAGATCTTCAGTATGCATATTACCACATAAAAATGGACAAATGGTCTAGAAGATATCTGCGCTTCTGGCTGGGAGCCAGTCACTATCAATTCAGAGCACTGCCCTTTGGTCTCACCACAGCCTCCAGGGTGTTCACCAGATGCATGGCAGTGGTTGCAGCTCATCTCAGACTGCAAGGATTCCAGGTGTTTCCATATGTAGACAACTGGCTACTTACTGCTTCCACCAGGGGTCTCCTCAAGGAGGCTCGAGATTACACTCTTCAGCTCTGTTCCGATCTAGGCATTACTGTAAACTATGAAAAGTCCAAGTTGGAGCCATGTAAGCAGTTAGTTCATCGGAACAAGGATAAACACGACCATGACCATCACATCCCTACCCATAGAGAGACTACAAAGAATAAAAGGTCAAGTCAGCCAGATTGTTTGCAACAATAAAGTACCAGCAAGACTGCTGCTACAAGCCCTAGGGTCCAGGGCAGCTTCTTTCACTCTAGTCTCATGAGTGAGATATCACATGCAAATCTTTCAATGGCTGCTAGTGTCTCAACGGTCAATGTTAGACCAGCCAGTGTCTCGTTTGATCACAATTACCAACCGATGTAAGCAGAATCTTGAGTGGTGGCTTCACTCCAATGAAATTTTGATGGGCCATCCCTTTGTCCCCTCTCAACCCCAAGCCATAGTGACCCACAGATGCATCTCGGATAGAGTGGGGGGGACCAGATCCTACCCTCTCTCTCAGGAAGCTCTCAGAGTTTGGCGATGGGCAATTTCATCCTACCACTTTCTCAGCACAATGCACATTCCGGGGAGCTCCAATCTGATCACAGACCGATTAAGCAGAAGTATTCTAATGCCTCACGAGCGGTCTCTCAATCTGTCTGTGGTGGAAAGGATATTTCACCAGTGGGGCCAGACTTGCTGTGACCTATTTGCATCCCCTCTGAACAACAAGTGCAGCAGCTACTTTGTTCTGATTCCCCCCTTCTGGAGGAATCACCAAGAGATGCTCTTCTCCACCATTGGCCACCTGGTCTACTTTATGTAGTTCCCCCGATTCCTCTTGTATCCCAGTTTCTAAAGAAAGCCATCAGATTGGAAGAACAAGATAATCCTCATTGCCCCGTTCTGGCCTCGACAAATCTGGCTTCCCTTTTTTTGGCCTCATTTAGTTCGGAAACTTTTAAGGCTGGAACCAACTCCAGACCTGTTGCCCCATCCAGACGGATTGGTTCACCTGAATCTGCAGAACCTCAAGCTCACCGCATAGCTTCTCCAATTCCCATGATTAGCAGGCATTTATCTTTTAGTTAATCAGCACAACAAATCATTTTGGCTAGTCACAAACCCTCCACTAGAAAATTGTACCTCAGCAAATGGCACAAATTTTCACTGTGGATGTCTAAATCTAATACTGATCCTTATTTGGTTCCAGTTGATAAGGTTCTAGACTTCTTGAAATCAACTTTTGAATCAGGACCCTCGGCATCTACCATTCGAGTGCATCTATCTGCAATCTCCAGTTTTAACTCTGGTCTGAATGGCTTATCTCTGATATCCCGTAAACTTTGCAAAGCCTTTTTGAAGGGAACCTTGATGCTCAGACCCCCATGTAAGGATCCATCGGCACCTTGGGACCTAAATTTAGTTCTCCAGTCATTAGTTTATCCCCCTTTGAACTTTCAGACAAATGCAATATAAAATTCCTCTCTTGGAAAACATTGTTTTTGTTGGCTGTCACCTCATCTAGGAGAATTTCAGAGATTCAACCTTTATTCTGTAAACCTTCTTATATAATTTTTCATGAAGACAGGGTCTCCTTGAGAACTAATCCTGGTTTTCTGCCTAAAGTAGTTTCTGAATCCAACTTTAACCAGACTATTCAACTTCCAGTTTTCTTCCCCAATTATACTAACAAAGGTGAATATTTTCTCTGTTTATTAGATGTACATAGACAACTACACTTCTGTTTACAGAGGACATAAGAGTTCAGAAAATCAGATCATTTGTTTCCTTTTCTTTAGTGGCAAAAGGAAACCAGTGTCCAGTGTTACCCTAGCAAAGTGGCTTAAAGACTGTAGAATCTTTGTCTATAACAAAAGCAGTTTACCTCTACAAAGGCCTGTAAGGGCACACTCCACCAGTAGCAGCATATGCAGTGTTTCATTCCAAAGCTTCCTTAGACGATATTTGCGCAGTGGCTGTTTGGGCTTCTCCACATACCTTTGTTACTCATTACAAACTTGATTTGGTCTCTAGGGGAAGGGCATCCTTCAGCTGGATGTTCCTCAGGAATATTCTTCCCTGAGACCTCACAAGATTCAGGTTGCTGGGGATTCTGTCCCACTGTCAAGGACTATGTGAAGACTGACAACATCAGATAAAGAAGTTATGTCTTACCATAACATTCCATCTGTGTTGTTGATCTTCGCGTATTCTGGACAAACCCACCATCCTTCCCTCTATCCTGTGCCTTCTTAAGGTGGATCGGATATTTCAGTGACAGAGGTCCTCTTTTCTGGATTCAGATAAAGTCTCTTATTCTGTTATCTTTTTGTGGTCCTTGTCTCCCGCTGTTTTATGCAAACTTGATCTGAGGTAATTTGGTGATGAGCATTATGGATAGAGCTGAGCTCAAGAGTTTTTTGGTACGTGCGAGCTGGAATAACAGCTGAGTCAGTTCTGAGGGTTCGAAAGCGAACCCACTGTCAAGGATATATGAAAACTGACAACACAGATGGAATGTTATGGTAAGACATAACTTCGTTTTATTTATAATTAAACAATATAAGTGGATGAAAAATAACCCATGTAAACTAGAAGAATTTTAATAACAACGAAGAGAGCGTTATTTAATGTTAACTGGAGAAAAAAACATTTAGGAAAAGTGTCCATTTTAATAGCATGTGTTTAAAAAAATATTCAGATTGTCAAACCAGGTAGAAATGTAAAGTCTTAACTGTTCATTTACCTGACTTGTTTTAATAGAAATGTAAAGTCTTAACTGTTCATTTACCTGACTTGTTTTATTAAACTAAGTATCAAAAACAGATGACGTTATGTGGTCCTATCTCGCCTACATTCTTTACCCATGGGTTCGGAGCCGAATATCGGCTCTGACTCGGCCGATTTTACTAGTTGAAAGTCTTTCATTGGCTGGGCTAAGAGAGTATCCCATGGTGCACTGCTCCATATCCCCAGATCTCGTTTGCCGCTTGTGTAGTTCGGACGTGGTCTTGCTTGGCTCTGGCTAAGTACCTTGTTTTTTTGCTATTTCTCTTTGAGAAATTTGTTTATTCTACCCAAAAGCTATTTTCATAGCTACTGTTTGTTGCTGATCGATATTTTGTGTGTTTGTCTGTGATTGAGTGTGGCAGTTAGTTTTTGGTATCCCTACTGTTCCAGAGGGCTAGACCCATTTTAGTTAGAGGACCTAGTCCTCCCTTCTTGTTGGTTATTTGGGGTATTGTGTTCCCTCTGTGTTTCCCCATAAGAATCGTTTAGGTTAGAGGTTCTTGGTGTGTGTTAGTAGCTTTTTCTGGTGTTTGTGTTGCAGGTGAACCATTTCAATTAGAGATTCTCCTAGTGTTTATAGTACTGCTTCCCGCCCTTTTTGTGAGTTGCGTCTAGATGTGTCACTAGCATTCATTGTAAAATGTCTAAGGATCAGAAGGAGCATAAGCCTTCTGGCTTTAAAAAATGTTCCAAATATGGATATAAAATGTCCATCACGGATGGACACTCTGTGTGTGTCTACTGCCTTGGAGCCATCCACTTACTCGTGTACTTTTGCCACGTGTTCAGTCGTAGGGTGCTCCAGGAGAGAAAAAATGAATATTAAAGGGACTTATCAAACCGTCTTTTGAGGAAGCTGTAGAATCGGCTCCTAGTACCCAGTCAAAGTCTAAAGCTTCAAGGTCTAAGAAAATGTCCACGGCTCCATCTGCCACCTCGGAGCCTCCGGAGAAGATTAATGTTTTGGACACTACCTCCTCGGCTCCACTGTCTTCGGGGCCGAAGGAGGTATCGGTGTTAACTGAATCGGTGTCGGCTCCTATCATTCTCGGACCCATTCGGAGCCGGTCGCCCAGTGTGAGGCATGGTTCACCAGACAGGAGATCCCAATCTCGATCACTTTCCTCCAAATCCTCCAGGCTTTCTGATTTGGATGTCGATAGGATAGTGCAGAGGCTCCTGCAGTCGCCGGTTTTGGCAAAATTGTTTTCGGCTCCGGAGTCGGCTCCTATGACCGTTGC
The DNA here is from genome assembly GCF_019279795.1 of Protopterus annectens. Classification (NCBI taxonomy): domain Eukaryota; kingdom Metazoa; phylum Chordata; order Ceratodontiformes; family Protopteridae; genus Protopterus; species Protopterus annectens. Next base: position 72,584,539 of record NC_056738.1, read on the forward strand.
GTTGATTCCTCCTCCGAGCACATCCTTGTCGTTGGAGCCGGTGTGTTCCACTCAGAGTGATGTTCCTGCGCCGGCTCCGATACCCGCTCGGGGTCTGTCGGTGCCGACCTCGGCTCCGACCATGTCAGTTCCGTCCACTGGGTTCGAGACTCGGGTCTCTTCAGTCGGGCTTGAAGGGGATACTTCAGTATGTCTGCCGGTTCCAAGTCTCTCTCTCGGTGCATTGGCTCTGGGGATCCCTTTTGTGGCCTCAGAAGTCGGTCAGTCCTCGGATTCTGGGGGACCTGCTTTCGAGGCCAAATGGAGCGCGCTGGCCAGATCGTCAGCTACATCACCCGGATCAGTCTTGCCGTCCCCCACCACCCCAGCGAGAACTTTTGACACTCACCTATCCATGGACAGTAGAGCGCCAGCTCCTATGGATACCCCCACGAGTGGTCCCCTACTTTCTGAAGGTCTCCCAGAGTCTGTGCCTGAGGAGCCTCCTAGAAAGGGTCCCCCAAGTCTTCCTCTGATGATGTTTCTTTCTCCGATATCCTGGAGATACTGAAACAAAGAGGGGACTGGCCTTCCAAAACCCCTTCCGTGGAGGAGTCAGTATTCCCTAAGGTGTTTGGTGCTCAGCCCTACACCTCCTGGGTGTCTCCACCCTTCGACAAACTTCTTGACCTAATTTGTCGAAGAGTGTGGGAAAACCCTGATTCTGTGGAGCCAGTTCCCAGGCATCCTAACAAATTCCTGTCAGCACCCCAAGGGAAGGAGTTTCTATCAAAAGGAGTCCCTGTTGATGCCATGGTGGTTGTGGCAGCCACCCAGAAGGAAGTTGCGGAGTCTTCCTCATCGGTCCATCCTCCTAACAAGGAGTCTAGGACCATGGACCAGTACGGGAAGTGTACCCTATCTTCAGCAACCTTCACCTTACGGTCGCTGAATTATTTGTCTCACTTCACTCACCTCCAGAGAGATCTCCTCAGAGAGTTGGGAGATACTCTTGCAGGTAACATACCTGAGGCGGTGGCTCAGATGGTCAACGCACAGGTTTCTACCCTTAACTCCATTGCTAACTCATCCATGCGGCTCATTTCGTATGCAGCCGAGGGAGCGAGTAGGGCAGCAAGCTCAGGTGTCGCCCTTAGAAGGCAAGCCTGGCTGCGCCTGTGTCACTTCACGGAGGCCTTTAAGTCTTCCTTCACTGATGCCCCTTTTGATGGTTCCTCCTTGTTTGGGACCAAAGTGAAAGACACCCTCACCAGGTGCGAGCAAGAGGGAAAGACCCTGCCTGCGGTAGGGGTCCATTTTTCCCTCCCTTCTAGGCCTTATCCCAAGGCCCAGTGCAGGGGGAAGATGTGGTTCAAGAAATCACAGAGATTGTTTCCCTGCCACACAAGGTGAACCCCATTCCAGAGGCAGGGGAGGGGGGGTTACTCAGGGAGACGTCGCCTCAGAGGCAGAGGGGCCCCCCGCAATTCTGGAGACAGTGATTCCTTCCGTGGCATTCCATACTCTCATTCCTGAGGGTGTGCCCGGCTGTGCTTATCTGGAGCCAGTCGGGGGTCGAATTTCCTTATATCCGGAAGCCTGGGAAGGCATTACTCAGGACCAATGGGTATTAAGGATAATTTCCAGAGGTTACCTCATTCCATTCTCTTCAGTACCCCCGCCAATAAAGAAAATCCCAGATGTTTCACCCAGTCAAAGGGATCAAGCAGCCTCAGAGGTCTCTCAGCTGCTAGAAAAAGAAGCCATCCAACGAGTCCCCTCAGACCAAATCAGATTAGGGACTTACACAAGATTCTTTTTGGTGCCGAAAAGAACAGGGGACCCTGAAACCCATACTAGATCTCAGTCAACTCAGCAATTACGTACACAAGTCCAAGTTCCGTGTGGTCACACTACAGTCTATTCTCCCATTGTTGGGAGAGAAAGTATGGATGTGCTCCATCGATGTCGAGGATGCTTACTACCATGCCAAGATGGACAGGCATCCAGGAGTCACCTACGCTTCCAGCTGGGAGCCCGTCATATCCAGTTTCGAGCCCTGCCCTTTGGTCTCACCACAGCTCCCAGGGTGGTCACCAAATGTATGGCAGTGGTGATGGCTCACTTGAGACGTCAGGGATTCCAGGTGTTTCCGTACCTGGATGACTGGCTCCTGACCGCTTCCACCAGGAATCAACTAGTTCAGACCAGGACTGCTACCATCAGCCTATGTCATCAATTGGGCATAACAATAAATTGGGAAAAACCTGCCTTATTGCCATCACATCATGTCACCTTTATAGGAGCAGAATTGGACACCATTCGAATGCGAGCATTCTTACCACAAGAAAGGATCACAGTATTGCAACAACAAATACGAATACTGATGCCCCTGAGACAAGCGAAAGCAAGACAGGTTCTACAACTCCTAGGGACCATGGCAGCTACTGTCATGTTGGTCGCCCTAGCGAGATTGCACATGAGACTTCTTCAATGGCTACTATTTGTCCAATGGTCTTTTCAATGGCTACTATTTGTCCAATGGTCTTTTCAATGGCTACTATTTGTCTAGTGGTCTTTCCAAAGACTCCCACTATCTCATCCCATCTTACTCACGCACCATGTGCAAGCAGGACCTCCGTTGGTGGCTGAGCACCAACAATTTGAATGGGGGAAAGCCCTTCGTTCCTTCCGTCCCTGTTGCCACAGTGACCATGGACGCCTCCCAGATGGGATGGGGGGACATTATCTTGGCAGGACAGTCCAAGGCAAGTGGCAGGAACATGAGATACATTTGCATATAAACGTCCTGGAGATGGAGCAGTGCTTCTTGCGTTGCAGGCACTTCAGGAAGTTCTTCCTCTAGGGACTATTGCGATACACTCAGACAACATGTCAGTAGTGTGGTATCTCAACAAGCAAGGGGGGACCCGATCTTACCCCCTATACAGAGAGGCTGTGCGAGTGTGGCATTGGGCAATAGCTTCTCAACGGTAGCAACGCACATTCCGGGGAAGTCCAGCGTAATAGCGGACAGGCTAAGCAGAGCGATACTTATGCCTTACGAGTGGTCCCTGAATCTTCTGGTGGCAGAGCAAATCTTGCCTTGCTGCGACCTTTTTGCCAGCCCCCTCAATGCAGAATGCAGCAACTACTTCACGCTGATCCCCCCACAGGGGGAATCACCCAGGGACGCTCTGGTCCATGATTGGCCCCCCGGTCTGCTTTATGCTTTCCCTCCTTTTCCCCTGCTCTCAAGGGTGATTCAGAAAGCGCAATCCTTGGGAAGCAGAATGATTCTGATTGCCCCACACTGGCCTCGTCAAGTATGGTTCCCCTTTCTTCAACCATACATTGTGGACACTCCTTGGATTCTGGACCCTCTTCCAGATTTACTGACTCACATGTCGGGACAGTTCCACCCCTCTCTGAGGACACTCCGGTTGACAGCCTGGCTACTCCACTTCCATCGCCAGTCAGACATCACAATTTTTCACCGGAGGTGGTCCATATACTGTTGTCCTCTCATAAGCCATCCACTAGAAAGATTTACTCTAGCAAATGGAAAATGTTCTCTATCTGGGCTCATACTAAAGGCATTGATCCTTACACATAGATTAAGTTCTGGAGTTCTTGTCTATGCTGTTCTATCAGGGGTCCGCATCAGCCACCTTCAAAGTCCAGCTGGTAGCGATATCTAATTTCCACGTAGCTAATGAACCTAGTCTTATGGCGCACAGGCTATGCAATGCATTCCTTAAGGGGACCCTGTTGCTTCGTCCCCCAGTGTCCGAACCTGTCATGCCCTGGGATCTCAATTTTGTTCTTCAGGCTCTTATTCTACCTCCATTTGAGCCTGCAGCTACCTGTGAATTAAAATTTTTGACGTGGAAAACAGCGGTCACCTCAGCAAGGAGGGTCTCGGAAATACAAACCCTCTCCATCAAACCTCCATGTGTGATCTTCCATAAAGATAGGGTATCTCTTAGACCAAATCTCTCGTTCCTTCCAAAAGTGGCTTCCGTATCTTACCTCAATCGGTCAATTGAACTGCCGGTGTTCTTCACCCACTTTTCTAACAAGGCAGAACTTAGGTTTCATCAATTGGACGTACATAGGCAGTTACGCTTCTGTTTACACTGGACAAAAGACATCAGGAAATCTGACCAACTCTTTGTCTCCTTTTCGGACAACCAATTGGGTTCTCCGGTATCCAAGGTCACGCTGTCTAGATGGATCGCCAGTTGTATTTCTTTCATCTATCAGGCAGAAGGTAAAAATTGCCATTTCCAATCAAGGCACATTCCATATGGGCTGTTTCTACATCCACAGCCTATCAAGCTAGACTGTCAATGGATGATATATGTGCAGCAGCTACTTGGGCTTCTCCTCACACCTTTATTTCTCATTACAAATTGGACGTGGTTTCCAGGGGCAGATCTTCCTTTGGCTCCACAGTTCTCAGGAGTATTTTCCTATGAGCCACCCAGGATTTAGGTGCTAAGGACGCTGTCCCATGGGTAAAGAATGTAGGCGAGATAGGACCACATAACATCAAGAAGTAATGTACTCACCATAACGTTCGATGTATGTGGTCCATCTCATCTCACATTCTTACCTATCCCCCCACCTTCCCCCTGCCTGGAGGATTTGGGAATTAGGATTTGGGAATTAGGTTGTCACCTACACAGTTCCTTTAATTAATTAATTGTTGTTGATAGAGATATGAGGTGTGTATGATGTACTTTTTTTGTTCGCAGCAAACTAGATCTGGGGATATGGAGCAGTGCACCATGGGGATACTCTCTTAGCCCAGCCAATGAGAGACTTTCAGCTAATAAAATCGGCCGAGTGCGAACCCACGGGTAAAGAATGTGAGGCGAGATGGACCACATACATCGAACGTTATGGTGAGTACATAACTTCTTGTTTTGAACAGTAAAGAAATTAAATACAACAATACAAGATGAAAAAAAGACAGATACATTTGAAGAAGTACGGGGGCAGATAAACTGATGACTTTAAAGGGAAAAGGATGAAGCTACAATACAAATGTGTTAACTTTAGCAATAACATAACTCTGATTAAAAGCAGTGCAATACATATTATCTGTGAAATTTAAAAAATAGCACTGTATAACAGTTTCTTCTTGCAAACAGTAATACTTTTAATAAAATCAGTGCATCTTAAAAACGTAGACAACTAGCACTTTAATAAATAATTTGAACACATAGTCTTGAAGATCAATTGCTGTTGAGTCACATCCAACTCCTATACAGTTCATGAACAATGACTGCCATCCAGACTAGGGAATGGAAGTAGATCACCAAATCTTTTTTTTTTTTTTTTTTTTTTTTTTTTGGCAGTAGAGAATTTTATACATATATCATTTTAAGGAAACTATTTAAACTATAACAGATAGATTAAATATTTTGATCAACGTTACTGCAGACAAATACTTTTTCAAACAGAAAAAGATTGCAAAATCGGGATCTGAGACTAAGATGACCATAAAGCAGAACAGTGTGCTGAACTAATTGTAAGCAATCACTTATATGGAGCAGGAGGATGTAGCAAACCTACTAGCTGACAAATGTATCTCCAGTTTCATCCTGTTCTCCCCTGACACCTCCCAAGAGATATCCTCAACCATAACTCCCCCAGCTATCACTAGTGAACAGGTCTTCAGTGCACTGTCCAGTGCAAAAAATATTGCATCTGTAGGCCCTGTTAGGATATTATAAATAAAAACACAGGAAATCTTCAGATGTAAGATCCAACACAGTTTGGATTTGTCAAGGACATATCATGCCTGCTCAATCTGGTTGGACTTCTTTGAGAAAATCATCAAAGCTGTGGACGAGGGCAGAACAGTATGCACTGCCTGTCTTGACCTGGCCAATGCATTCCATACTTTTTCTCATTTGGATATTATCAAGAAAGTCACAAAAGTAGGAGTAAACCTCTGTCACCCATTGGATAGCCAGCTGGCAAACAGGACATAAGCCAGGACAGGGGACTCTCCTTCCCAAAAAGGTCAGTTACCAGTGGAGTCTCCCGGGGTTCTTTCCTGAGGCTTATTTTTTTGGCATCTACTTTTCAATGTTAGACTAAATGAGAGTTGTAAAGAAGGGCAACATATGTATTCTATGTAAATGGAAAAAATTAATATGGTTTGTTTTCTTTTCTTTCAATATATGTGTGCCTGTGTCTTAAGTGATAATTTAATAAAGGTGTTTAAAAGCATTTAGGAGCTGCCGCTATCCTTCGGTAGTACAGGGGTCAGTCTTTGGGTAAATGTTCTGTTACCAGTCCATACATCCAAGTGATGAGCTTTGTTTGATGTGCATGAGGAGTCTGTTCCAGAGCAGTAATATTCTTTGCAAGATTTACCTGTCCCTCCAAACCATTGTGTTGATATTGCAAAAGAGTTTTAGATCCCTGGGCTAAGTACTCCTCATGCTGTATAACTTGCTGATGTGCAATAGGTCCTTCAGCATTGGGTTGGAGGATGCCTTTTGTGCCAGACATGTCATTCTTAGCTGTCTGTAGGATACCACTGGTGACTAGTCTCTTTGTGGAGGTAGCTTCCCCTGTTTTGATCTCCCGCATCTTGGTTGTGAACCAGTTGGCAATCCAGCAGTTGATGTAGGGGTTTATTTGCTTTTCTACTATTCTCAAGTGCAGGATTGTGTCATAGCCTTGGTCTGGTTGAGGTATGCTGTGTGTACTGTTTTACCTTCATCCATTGCTTTGGTGATGTTTTCAAAGCAGTCCACTAGGGTTTGTAAGCAAGACATCCCCATGACATATCCAAACTGAGACAGCTCCTTATTGATTAATTCCATGATAAGACTTTCCATGGCTTTGCATATGTGGTTAATCAGACTTTAGTTCTGTAATTGCCTGGGTTTGTAGATGGTCCTCCCTTATGGAAGGGAATGACTGTAGCTGTTCTGTATTCCCTTGGTGCAAACCTGTATGGAGGCTGATGTTCAACATTGTTGTTTTTGGGGGTGGCTAAATCATGCATAATACTATTTAAGATGCATCCAGGAATATTGTCAGGACCCGTCAGTGAATTGTTTTAGCTTTTGATAGTGCTTTCAGGACTTGGTCTTGTTTGATAGCTGGAGGTGAGTTGGTTTCAGGTTTATCTTGTAGGATAGGTGGAGTAATGGAAAGAGGAGTAAAGTTTGATCTGAATTTATCAGCCAGTAGTTTAACTGTATCTTCAGCTTCAGTGTAAATAACATTGTTTGAAATCAGCTCAACAGATTGCTGCATTGTGCTTCTGAGATTATGAACATAACTAAACAAGGCTTTGTGATGGTGTTTGGCTTGGGTAGCTATTTTAGCCATAAAACTTGTCATTGGTGGATTTTATTGAGCTCCTGAGTTTATTTATTTCAGTGATGGGGGCTCTGTCATTCTGGGAATTACTTTTCTTAATTTTTGGTCAAAATTCTCTTTCTTGTATTGTACAACTTGTTGATATTATGCTTACACTGAGGGGGTTTGATGTTCATCGTGCATACAGCTGCAGTCATAACAGATGGGTTCTCCTGCCGTCAGGCGGGTCCTCAGTCGGCCGAATTCCAAAGTCTAGGTCCAGCCTCGGTTGTCGTCGCTTCTTCCCTGACGTCAGTGTGACAGGGGTATAAAAGAACCAGCCGACACCATTTTCTTCAGTCTTTCTTGCCGCGCAGTGCCCGAAGCAGAAGCAGTTCGCAAGTGCCGGTCGGCCAGCTCCTGAAATTACGAAAATTTTGCAACCGAAGTCTTCTTGAAAGTTAAGTACCCCGTTGGGGAAACATTTCTTGCCTCAGACCGATGTCAGACAAAGTTAATAATTGTATTTCATGTGGGAAGCAAATACCACATAAGGATTTTCATTCCCTCTGCATTCCTTGCTTAGGCCCAGACCACGAAGTCTCGGTCTGTCGTTTTTGTGCTACATTCAACAAACGCACCATTAAGCGTCGGGCGGAGTTCGCCTAGCACTATTTTGGTAAAAAATTTAACTATATTATGTCGTCAGATACTCCGACTCCAGTTTTGTCTAAAAAACGCAAAGATAAGGACCGACACCACGCCAAAGCCGACTACAGGTGGTCTGGTTCTCAGCGAGGCGCCTACGCAGCCCCTGCCTACCGACGACACTTCATTGGCGGTGTCTTCTGTGCCCGAGGTTGCAGGCTCCTCGGCCCACACCCCGACTACAGATACCAAAGCCACTCTTGGTGGTTAATCTCAAAATGTAGACAGGTCTGCCTCCTCTCAGGGTGTCTTCAGACCTTCCCCTTCTTTTTCCATCAAGGCTTTCACTAAGTCTAAAGCAGGCATGCATTCTAAGAGACAAGCTACACAGGGCCCTTCTCCAGGCCCCATGCCTAAAAAACAGATGCTTAAAATGGCTGAGGATTTAATTACTCTTATCAAGGGTTCTCAAACCCCCCCCGGACAAAAGGCCCAGAGTGGAGGAAGAATCCCCCTCCTCTGAACAGGCCTCCATTATTTTAGAGCACTCTGATGAACAGGAACATTCTTACTCCCCTTTTGAAGATTCTGATGCAGAGGAGTCCATTCCCTCTGTCCCCCCCCCCCCAGAGAATTACTCATTTGGGGAAACCTTGCATACCTTAAGGGAATACTTCCACTGGGAAGACCAAGAGTACTCAGATTCCAAGAAAAGGCTTAGGGATTTTCTCTTGCTACCTCAGCACAGGCCTCTGGCTTTAGCTCCTGTCTTAGACTTACTAGATGATGTGTACTCGGAGGCCTGCCTTAACCCAGATTCTTTACCTCCAGCCCCAGTCAAGCCTGACAGGTACTACCAGGTTCCTGACTCACACCAATTTTTATACAAAAGCCATGCGGCTGACCCAGAAACTATCTCACAGGGCCCCAAGGGAATTAAGGCCTCCACTGCTAAAAATCCATTACCTTCCGAGAGAGATTCCAGATCCTTAGAAAGGTGGGGAAAAAAAGGTATACACCTTGGCCACCTTAACCATGAGGGCATTAAACTGCCAGTTCCATATGCTAAAGTACCAACAGTTTCTATTATCACAGTTGAGAAGCAAAATGCCACAACCTGAACAACCAGACTTGAAGGAGTTGCAGGATTGCAGGAGTGCAGAACAAGTGGGTAAACATACCTTGCAGTGTGGTTTTGATGCTCTAGAGGCTTCATGTAGAGCTGCTGTTACAGGATCAGTCATACGTGTAGACATGCCTGGCTCAAGGAGCAAACCTTACCAGATCATGTCAAAGCTAAATTACTAGATGCCCCTCTACAAAAGGATGTATTATTTGGTGTTAAAGCTGAGGAGGTATTAAAGAAAATGGAGGAAAAGGCTAAATCGATGCAAACAGTGAAAGATTTTCTACAGGTACAACTTTCACGTTTCAGTAGAAATTGGCCTTCCAAAAATTGATCCTTTCCAGCCACGGACAGGCCCCAAAGAGGTAGATACAGGTGCCTGAGGGGCAGAGGGCAATCTCAAGGATAGTTTAGAGGCAGACAATGGCAAGCTCCTACACAAAGAGGTTGTGAGGATAGTTCGCAGCCATTCAGAAAGCAAGCCCAATGACTTTCCCCTTTGCATGCCAACCAAGGCTCAAATGGCAGCACCCTTAGGCGGAAAACTGGCATTATTTTCAAAAAATTGGCATATTGTCACAAAAGACAAATGGATCCTGGACATTATAAACAAAGGCTACAGATTCCATTTTCATACCCTTCCAAAAATGAGAGGCATGCCAAACCTGCCACACAATCAAAGGGCAGAGGCACAAAAACAAATTTCAGATCTCATGGACATGAAAGCTATTCAAGAGGTACCTACTCACGAACAAGGTCAAGGTTTTTATTCCAGACTATTCCTGGTACCAAGGAAGGGAAAAGATTGGAGACCTATTTTGGACCTATCCATCCTAAACACATTTTTACTCATACCAAAATTCAAGATGCTCACATTACAGCAGCTTTTTCCCATGCTGGGCAAGGAGTCTTGGCTGATAACATTGGACCTCAAGGAGGCATACCTGCATGTCCCAATCAGACAAAATTGCAGAAGATACCTCAGATTTCTTGCAGGTTCAACCCATTATCAATTCTCTGCATTGCCCTTTGGCTTATCTACTGTGCCCAGAGTATTCACGAAATGCCTGGCATCAGTAATTGCCTACTGCAGACTTCAAGGGATACAAATATACCCATATTTGGACGACTGCCTGATCCAAGCGGACAGCAAGCACATACTTCTGACTTTTGTAATAATGTTAATGAATTCTCTGGGATACACAGTCAACAAAAAGAAATCAAGGCTAATACCCTCTCAGAAAATAATTTTCCTGGGTGCCAACTTGGACACAAACACCCAGATGGCCTACCTCACGCCAGAGAAGCAGGGTCAACTAACTCAATACTTCAGAAAACTAGCAAATTTCACCAGGCTGACTGCAAGGAAAATCCTGCAGGCTCTGGGATTCATGGCATCTTGCATCCTACTAATCCCATGTGCAAAGCTGCATATGAGGAAACTTCAATGGTACCTGAAAAACCTGTGGTCTCAACACAGCCACAGTTTGGAAACAATAATACCACTAATTCCATGTCTTCAAAAGGAATTTCTGTGGTGGGCTCAAGCATGCCAAACAAACACAGGTCTCCCATTCTGCAAGCCTCAAGCAAATCAAGTCATCACAACAGATGCCTCGAACTACGCCTGGGGGGCGCACATGACAGATTGGTGCATTCAGGGCAAATGGTCCCAAAAAGAAAAGCACCTTCACATCAATCAAAAGGAAATGCTAGCAGTAATAAATGCTATTATAGCTTTCAAAGACCTTCTGCATCCAGGTCAACTATTGATAAGGACAGACAACACCACAGTAATGTGGTACATAAACAAACAGGGATGAACCCATTCATACCCCCTATGCAGGCTGGCCATGTCACTTTGGAACATGGCTCTGGAATTACAAATCGAACTTCAAGCACAGTACTTGCCAGGAAAGAAAAACACGCTGGCAGACAACCTAAGCAGAAATATGACAGATCACATGAATGGAAGTTGCATCCTCAAGTTTTTACAGAGATAATTCAAGCATGGGGAAGGCCAGACATAGATCTCTTTGCCTCCCACAAAAATCACCAATTGACAAAATTCTGCTCAAGGACTTTTCATCCACAGGCCTGGAGAGTGGACGCTCTCTTTCAGTTGGACAACAATGACAGTTTATGCCTTTCCACTTCTTCCTCTGCTGCCCAAAGTTCTATTAAAAAGCAGAGCAGACAGACCAAAGATGATTCTCATTGCTCCAGACTGGCCAAGACAGCACTGGTACCCACTCCTGAGGAGCCTGACACATTCCCCTCCATGGACCCTACCTCTAATGCCTCTTCTTCTGACTCAGCACAGCTTCAAAACTCTTCACAGTCAGCTGAAAACACTCAATCTGGCCGCATGGAAGATTCCTTAACATCACAACAGACCCTACTCTCCAAGGAGGTGCAGGATGTCATTTTGGAGGCCAGAAGGCCATCTACTAGAAAAGCTTACTCTGCAAAATGGAAACGGTTTTGTGCCTGGAATGAGAAAAAGGGCCAGAATCCTGGAAAACTGAATTTACCTCAAATATTACAGTATCTAGCTGAGCTGCTAAGCAGTGGACTTTCATTCTCCTCCATCAAAATCCATGCCTCAGCCATTTTTGCAGAATACAACACTGATCCACCTTTATTCTCTCACCCCCTCTTAAGACAGTTCCTCAGAGGGGCTAAGAATATAAAACCCCCAAGGAAACTACCAATACCTGCTTGGGATCTCAACTTCATTCTAGAAATGCTGACCTTGCCTCCTTTTGAGCCAGCTGCCTCAACAGATTTGCAATATTTGTCCTGGAAAACAGCTTTCCTTCTGGCTATCACCTCAGCTCATAGGGTATCGGAACTACAAGCCCTCATGGCTGTGCAGCCTTTTATCATCTTCCATCAGGACAGAGTTTCCTTACGAACCAACCCGTCCTTTATGCCAAAGGTGGTATCCAGGGTAGCTTTGAATCAGGCTATACACTTACCTACCTTTTACCCTAATCCTCAAAACAAAGGGGAGAGACTACTACATTCCTTGGACATCCACAGACAGCTGCGTTATTATTTGGACAGAACAAAACCCTTCAGAAAATCAGAACAGCTCTTTGTGTCCTATGCTATAGGAGCTCAAGGGAAGCCAATTTCCAAACAATCTCAAAATGGATAGCCCACTGCATACGCTTTTGTTACTCTTTTCCTGGTAAAACTGTACCTGCAGGCATCAGATCTCACTCCACAAGGGCCACAGCTACCTCTGCAGCTTTCCTCAGAGGAGTTCCTACCAAAGATATTTTGGAAGCAGCCACTTGGAGTTCTGTGCATACCTTCACCAAGCACTACCATCTACCATTATACTCCAAAACTAAAGCAGACTTTGCCACTGCAGTCTTGCAGGGCATCCTGGCTCCTCCTAGTTCCACCTAGTGCCTACCACCCCTTTCTTAGCTTTGGGATTCTACCCATCTGTTATGACTGCAGCTGTATGCACGATGAACATAGTACAGTTTTGTACCTACCATAAATGTAGATGTTCGAGTGCTAATACAGCTGCAGTCCAGGTTTCCCTCCCTCCTTCCCCTCTTGGGACAGGCCTATTGGCTAACACCTCCTCATACAACCTGATTGGGGTATTCATTTCTGGTGTATTTGCTTGCAACTACTGTATTTTGATTATATTGCATTGCTTTATTACACAAATTTATGTATTGCCTTCCTTCTGGGGACACCTGACATCTAGGGCAAGAAAAACTGAAGAAAATGGCGTCGGCTGGTTCTTTTATACCCCTGTCGCACTGACGTCAGGGAAGAAGCGACAACAACCGACGCCAGACCTAGACTTTGGAATTCGGCCGACCGAGGACCCGCCTGACGGCAGGAGAACCCATCTCTTATGACTGCAGCTGTATTAGCACTCGAACATCTACATTTATGGTAGGTACAAAACTGTACTTTTCTGTGGTTTACCCTGGGCTTTGTTCGTACATGCTGGTATAGTGTGGTGATGTACATTTCCATGTATTCAGCATAGTTAACTGCATTTGGTGGGGATTTGAAGCTTGCCACCGTAGCTCTTAAGAGTAGGTAGTTTGTCTTAGAAATATCTAAAAGTACTTTGGGTAAATGGGGTCTCTGGTTTCAGTTTTATTTTGAAGTTGAAGGCTTTATGGTCAGACCTAACAAGTGATGAAAATATACAAGGGATAGTACAGGATGCGTCCATAATAATAAGGACAAAATCCAAGATGTTATTCCCAAATTGGGTACTCTGACTAATTGTTCTAGGTTATTTATGTTGACAAAGTCCAGTAATATCTGTGCTTGTACACTAGTAGTGTGGGGTAGGTTTCCCAGTGTGTAGTTGGATGGTTTAGCTCACCGAGGAGAATGATACTGAGTTTAATATCTAGTGATTCCAGTTCCAGTAGGTAGGGCTTATGGCTTTCTTAGGTCACTGAGGGAGTTTTAAAGCTAGGTAATATAGAATACTGGCCAAATAACTGGATGGTTATTTAGCCATGACAAAACTGTAGTGCATCATGCTTCTTTACCAGATCTGATACGAGTCTCTTCTGGATGAATATTGAGACACCTTCATCTTTTTTCCCCCCTCCTGCACAGTAGCTGGTCTAAACAAGTGGAAGGTGTTACAGATCTGTACCGCCACAGTGCTGTGCAAAATTTTACACCATGTCCTAGTCACTACACACACATCTACATCCTCCAGGTTAAGGAGGGTTTGTAGAGAGATGAGTTTCTTGTTCAGGCTTTCAGCATTAATTAGTAAAAACTTGATATTTTCCTTTGCTTACTTTGTTATGTTGGTATGTGTATCAGGTTGACATTGCCTTTAAAAAAACACTATGGGGGTGGACAAAATCCTTGCCACTAATTGAAACCCTAGAGGGGATAGATGCATACTGTCTCTGGCGAAGCAGCGTAGTCTGTAGATCATATCCTTTCAGGCAGACAAATATTAGACCCCCCCCCTTCGAATGTTACCAAAAACTTACATTGTTATTAAAATCACTTATTTTTTGCTTGCAGTGTGGCATCATCTTTGGGGAAGATGGAATTGCTAGGCTCATACTGCTTGGGACACTTAGTCTGAGACCTTCATCGTTTCTCTTGTCATGTAGTTCAGGGAGGTACAACTTAAGTCCTTGACACTCACGTGTACTATGAGAGCGTTATAGTGGTACTTATTGAAGGGCTTGAGTGTGTGTGTGGGCTGACAGATTGTGGCACCAGGCAGTCAACTAACTTGTCCCTCTTTTCTTGCGCAGCCTGGTAAGAGTTATATCTGTTTTATCTTACAATGGCGTTCACTATAACTAGAATGTTTGATTGCTTTAAGGGTTCACCGTCCATGACTTTGTGACTCCTTATGCTACGTCCATAGATGTATAGGTTCATAGGTAAGTAGTAGGCTAATCTGCCTTTCTAGGCCGTTTTAAGCCTACCCAGTTTCCCTTTCAAACATAAGAAGCAAACCCTGTACCGTTTGACTGTAAGGTAAACACCTTAACCATTATACTTCCAACCCCAAGATTGTAGGCTTGTGTAGCAAGGTGATTGGCTTAACTTGATGACTGTGCTTTGTGCCTGTGTTGTGTTTTGGAGGTTTTTGAGGTTTAGGCAAGTTAATCTTTACAATTTCAGCATATGATGGATTATATGTATTGTGAAGGACTTGGTGAGGCATGTTGTATGGTGCACTGATGACGATTTTGGTGTCTTTTACTGTGTGTGAAATTTTTGACTCAAAGGACATTGTATGTGTACATCTCTTACATATTGTATTATGCTGTTGGAGTAGTTGATGATCATCAGACAATTCTCACACTGTAAACCCATCTCAATCAGGCTAGCTGCAGAGGTTGTGGGAAAGTACAGGTCCATAGTTTCTATAGGAATGACTTGAGGGAGGGTGCAGCGGTAACTAGAACTGCTCGGAGTTCGGTTTGTTAAAGGTACAGTTTGGGTGGATTTAATACTAAAGTGTGGGGAAATGCTTGGTTATTAGGCTAAGTGGTGCACTTGCAGCTCAAGGTATTTATTTGCACTTGGCACATGTTTTTTCAGCCTTGTATCTGGATTTTTATGGATGTATACATTTTGCAGGACTCTTGTAGGGAAAAAAAGCTCTTGTGCAGACAGCTCACTATAGAGCAATACTAGTGATGGCAGTGCACCAAGTGCAGCTTTTTTCTTCCCCTTTTTATAAAAAGTTCATTTCTTTCTGGTCAAGGCTTACCACGCTTCTCAGAGGTTTGCATAAAAAAACATGGCTGTGCTGGTTATATCAGACTAGCTAGAGAGGGACCCAATCAAATAAAGCCAATAGTGTAGCTGTATGACTTCAGAGCCTGTAGCAAGTCCCAGTTCTTAGTTATGTGATTTAGAGCTAAATGTCAATGATGTCGGGTAGGTTAGAATTTCAGAAACTTTAGCATTTATGGGGGGGGCGTAATTAGTGTACAAATTCTGGAGAGCAGCAGGGAGAGCAGTACTTAATGTGTCATTGGGGACTGGGGCAGGCACAAGAAGAGGAAGACAGCAGTAGCAATGCTCTAAAACATCTTATTTTCTTCTGACCCATTTACTAAAAAGGTGCTGAAACATTAGCAGCAGCTTTCTGCAGAATTATATGTGAACTCTAGGAAATTTCATATTAAAACAAGTGGACTTCTTTTGCAATTAACTTAATGTATTTAAAAAGTGCTTGTCTCATTTCCATTGGGGTTCTGCAAATCACTTTGCCCTGGAGTTCTTCCAAGTAAAGAATGGCTGTCATTTTAATTGTTTTAGAGCAAATGAGATATCTTAATATTAAATAGGAAAAAAATGACCCATTAGGGACTGCAGTTCTGTAGCAGATATTGTTATAGTGTAAACAGTTTGAATTACAGTATTTTCATTGACTTTATTTTTCAGTAAGACGTTCATAGTATCTTGAGCAGTTTGTGTTGAAGACTTGTTAACTAAGAGTGTAGCAAACCTCTGATCATTAAGTTACCTCATCTGGTAAAGGTTCCAAATCCAAAACTTCATCCTGTAGAATTTTCAGTATTAATGAGTATTATCATAAATTATATTTTTCTATTGTAGTCTTCCAGTACAGATATTTTTTTTTTCATTTCCATTCTTTTGGATAAGTTCCATAAAGTTGATTTTGTCATTGCAGACTCACCTGAGATTTTCTTCCAACACTTTCTGAATAGGTACAAAAGCAAATATTAGATACTTCCCAATAACAGTGGAATCTCTTAATTTCGAATATTTGGCTACTTTACCTTTATTCATTTTCAAGCCATCAGATAATTTAACTTCTGTTTCATAAACTGGATAATTTTGACTGGGGAGGCAAATGAAGTGATGCAAAGCTTTCGAGTTCTCCATTGTCAGCTTTGAGGGATTTTAGACATGACTTGCAATGTAGCTGAAACACACAAGTAATTAGTTTAATGTAACATAAATGGTTCAAATTACAGATAAACACTTTAAATAAGAACGTCAACAATTTCCTGTTAGCTGTTAGAAAAACTGTTTTAAAAAAACTGAAGTGAAGAACACAAATATTTCCCTACCATACCTCTCAACTGCCCATATTTTCAGGATGTCCAGATTTTTGCTCATGTTTTTGGTTTATTCCTCAGAAATGTGTTTTTTGACAAATTGAGGATAGAAGTCACCATGCAATGACAAGCATTTAAGCTACAGACTTCATGGCCTTCAGAAATTGCACGCACATACCAAACCTGTTGTAGCAACTTTCTGAGTTTATAAGAACAGTATTTAAAAATTGTCATTAGTTTTGTGCCTTTGCCCTCCCCCCACCAATAGTTTTGGTTTTGTCCAGAATTCATGTGCTAAGATGTTGAGTGGTATTGTTTCCTGATAACTCTTTGGCGTCATCTTCAAATGTCCATGGTTTTAGTAATAATCTAAAGTGTCTGGCATTAGGCTTGTGCTCAGCTGTTAGACCATTGAATGTTGAGGTTTCTAGTGGTTCTGCTGTATGTAATATTCTTGTGTTCAAAGCAAATACTTGTCTCCAGTTTGTTGATTTTAATGACATATCTTATTGCTACTGGTGTGTGACATATCTTATTGCTACTGGTGTGTGACAAGTCTTGGAAATTACAAAGGGAATTTTATTTTACTTACAATTTTGGTATAACTGCTAATCATAAGACACTTTTTTCTTGGTCCTGCTAGAACTTTTATCCAACAGAGGAGATCTGCAGCAAGTGCAAGGATGTTAACCTGATTGCGCAGGGTGCACTTTATTAATTTTATATTTTAATTTGAAGATATATTACTGAAATGTAAATTGTGAGATACTTGCAAGGATCTGCATTTTAATATTGGGTGTAAGGCTGTGGAATTTATCTTTATGATTATTCCTTTTATTTTTGTTTGTTTTTTAGATGAAGAAAACAATTTTCATGTTGTGGTGAATTGTGGAGAACCACTTTTGAAAAATAACACCTACTGGCCTTTAGTTAGTGATTTCATTAACATTCTTTCACATCGAAGTGTAGCCAAGAAGTTTTTGGAGGACAGAGTGTTGCTGTCCATGTGGATGAGCTTTGTATCATATTTTCAAGGTACTGTATTTTGTATTTTACTCTCTTTCTGATTGTACCTAAAAATAGTGTGTTTGCTTATATTTTACAGACTGCTGTTACTACTTCTAGGAGTTTACTACATGGGTAGGATTGCAGCGTCATTTTTTCCCTCACTGACATTTAATGTTTTACTTGTGTAAGCATAGACTAGTAAGATATAATAATTCAAAATGTATTTCTGTTTTGGAAGGCAAGTTTTGTGTTCAAGGTTGCTTGCAGAAAACAACCAAGTCAATACACAAAGACAAAGCTAACTGTGTTGGAGAAAGTGTACATAGTAAATAGTCTGATAGTTGCACAATAGAAATATGTATATTCCTGATTTGAAGTACACATTTGAAGCACATAAATGAAAGTTGGACTATTATCAGTCTTTGTATGTTATATAAGAAATACTTTGAAAGTCCATTTTAATTACAGGTATTGCACATTGCAGCTGAACCTTTCTTGCATCTTTCCCAGACACTTGGCTGTGTTCGTTTCCCCTGTAAATGAGTAGTCCCAATTCTGTCAGGATCTGTCATATCTGAAAGGTGTAGTGGAGTAGGTGACAGAAGACTAGCCCCCCCCCCCCCCACCCTGCCACACTCCCACTAGTGCACTAGTGGAGTTGCTCATAAGTGTCTTTTCTGCAGTTCTGCAGAATCTAAATGGGTGGTCATTCACCAGACAGTCTCAAAATCTGCCCATTAGTGCAATTTCTTCTACAGTTATACTCTATGTGCCTTGGCTATTTTTTTTTTTTGCCTTGAGTTGATGGTTCATCAGCTATTTCATTGGCCTTTTCAATCTTACCAGTGATAGTCCTAAGATTTGACATCTGAAATCCTCTTCTGTGGGTCTGAGTTTTAAATATACTTCCTCCCATTAGGATTGGTTGTTTTTCTCTGAGGCTCCTGCAGTTTGGGACGTGAGTACTCTGGTGATGCACAATTTGTAACATCACATGGCAACAGTGGGAAGGCATCCGTAGTTCCCTAGCTTGCTGATTCTTTTTCACACAGTTCTGATCTTGAGTTTACTGGAAAAGAGTATCCCATGTTCAGTGACTCAAGCAGCTAAATTATCTTTTTTTTTTTTTTTTTGCATTGTGACCTGATTTTGAGTCAAGATCCACTCAAGCATTGTCTTCATTGGTTGAGAGAAAAATGTAAATGTCAGCAGTTAAACAAGGCAACTAGAAGATGCACAAATTTCTAGCCTGCATCACAGTGTGATGTATAACAGAGGCTGAGTGTACCATTTGAGAACCAGTGTGAGTGTAATCTCTGCAGCCTTAGCACACCTTTCAACTGTCCTTTTTTTGGGGGGGGATATCCCTCATTTAAGTCAAAATGTTGCTTTGTCCCTCCGAAATTTGTAATTTTTTTTAGAATTTCTAAATTAATAGTACCAATTTTTTTTTTTAATTACTCCTAATTTGGGGCATTTTTCCCTAATTATTTTTTGCTTTATCCCCAATTTTGGAGGTGAAAATTTAGAACTGTACACAGACATACCTCAGAGCCACCTTCAGAAGCAGAAAGAAATAGAGGGCAAGTCCATTTTTAAGACAGTTTCCTTTTCCGTGTTTGTTAAAGTATCATCCCCTGCCACCAAATGTTTGAATTCATACCTGTGTTCTGCTTAATGGACAATGAATTCTCCATGAGAGGCATGCCCCACCCCTTTGGACACTTTAGAGGATATCCCAGCCAGGGTTTAAGTGGTATGCCACCCCTTGTCAGGCAGCAAGAACGTCCTCATTATCATTTTGCTTTTGGAGGGCAGTCCCTTGAATTCCCCAGTTAGAACTTGGTGGCTGGCTTGCAGCTGAATACTTTTCTCTTGAGGCTTCCTATCAGGTCCTGTGGAGCTCAGCAGTCCGGAATGAGAAGAGTCCAGTTGGTCCTCTCACACCAGGATTTTCAGCTTGAGCCATCAACATTAGATAGTTGTCTCACATCTGGTAGGCCATGTACTCGCTGGTACAGATTGCACAACCTTTTGAATTGGTCTGAGGTCAGCAGCAGGCCTTCACCTCACCATCACTGTATTGGCATACGTGGCTATATGTGCCACTGTTCTGTGACTGATCCAATATAGTAACACAGCATTCCTGTATTGGGCTGGGGCTGTTCAAAAGGAGGAAATTCCATATTTAGTCCTTACTTCATATTGCTGTTGTAGGTTGAATAAAATCACATATAATTTTGACATGCTTAATTCACAGTAACACATGAAATTTGGTGGAGTATTTTTGATGACTCATACTTAAAAGTTTTGATCATGCTTTGCTGGTTACAAAAGCATGTACATATAATAACTACTCTTAGATTTAGTAACGCATACACAGTCAAGTCTTTGTTAATCAGCATGGTCCATACACTGTTCTGGGAACTGTGCTTTCTTGACCACAACACAGGGATTATAAGCACTTGTTTTGGTCGTTAGGAAGGACAGTCCTGGAACTGTATACTATCCTATCCTTGCTTGACATAATTAGCACAGTCATGGACTGTAGTTTAATTGGTAACAGTTGTAGAATGAATGTGTTCAAGTTGCAGCATTGTGAGGCATTCTCCATTCATTTACCTCTGGATAGAAAAATTATCAGATATATAGATAGTAGTTACTTTATCTTAACCCAATTCATTTGTTTTGCTTTTTAGGTATGAACTTGAACAAGCGAGAACTTAATGAACATGTAGAATTTGAATCACAAACTTATTATGCAGCATTTGCAGCTGAATTGGAAGCCTGTGCTCAGCCGATGTGGGGACTTTTATCACACTGTAAAGGCAGAGTAAGGTTAAAACTATTCTATTGTTTAGTTTACACCATTTTGTTGTACACTCTTCAAACACATTATTTTTAATTTCCATATAATTTGTTTTTAATCCATGCAAGAGTAGTAGTATTTTTTTCTCTTAAATCAGTTTTGATGCTTTGTCTGCAGTCCACCTCCCGTCACGTTCAGGTGCACTTTTTAGTCTCCATGGTAAAGTGGAAAGTAGTTAGATGTAATGTGATAATCATGACATCCCATTGCAGAGGAGAGGGAGGAAATATTTTCCTTCAGTCTGCCATTAACCAAAGTGCTAGAAGCATTCTGATATGGTGCCATTCTTAGCAGTGTGTGTGTGTGTGTGTGGGGGCCATTGCATGCAGTGTCATCAGTGCAGTTGCTTCTGCACAGAAATATGCTGCATTTATCTGCCTGTGCTCTAATCTACTCTGAGCTAGCTTCCCTGGCATTCACTGAGAACACTAACTATGCAGCTAACCCACTCTTCCATTGGAATGGGCAAGCCAAACATGTATGTTGTTTTTGTCCCCCTCCAACCCATGGTCAATTCTCTTATCTCTCTTATGAGCATTAGATTTAAAAAGCCATGCATCTGAATGCTGTTATGTTGGCTAGCATTAGAGATTGATGTTGATTTATTAATATTATGTTTGGGATATTATATCTAAGATATAAAATGTCTTTTGTTAGTAGTATGAAGGCATTGATAACTCACATCTTCCTTAGAATTCTGTAGTATTAATGCAGTTAACCTCTGTAGGCTGTTAATTTAATGTCTGAGTTTTAATATTTTTTGTCACTTTCATTCCAGAAAGTAATGTAATAGAAGTGGGCATATTAATGGTAGACATTGTGTTGATTATGTTGAGTGACCAGTAGAAGTAAGCCTTTGCTTATCATGTCCAACAACACCAGACTAAGTTTTGCTTATACTAAAATTAATTAATTTTACATATACGGAAGGACGAAGGTTTGATAAGAATATATATATTTTCAAATATCTTTATTAAGTCATCATTTAAGACATAAACATACATTAATAGCCGTGAAAAAAATATTAAATTTTTTTTCCATTTACATACACTATACATCACACATCTTTTCTTTCCTTGTAATTGTCATCAGTCCAGCATTGCATAAATTGCTGAATTCCTACCTCCTCTTAAACTACACTCCTCCTCTTCTTGAACATTATTCTGCATGTATTGTTCCCTCAGTTACCATTTTTTTTCTGCTCCTTCCCTTTTCTAAAGCTCAGTCTTCCATTTCTTTTATCTCTTTTATAATATCCAGTACTTCAAGTACAGGTGGTTTAAATTGTGATTTCCATATTTTAGTAATTGCTTTTTTGGCAGCCAATTGAATTAAACTTAATAAGGCTTTACTATGTTTAGGCAGTTTGGATCCTGTGTCCCATTTCAAAAGAATCATTTCCTTAGTTACAGCCATTTGCTCACCCAGTAATTCCTGGAAACTTGTCTGAAGATTGAATATACATCATCACATTTATCTCTCGCCTCATATCTTGACTGTTAGTTGTTAAGCCTCATCTACCTATAACCTTGATGTAATCGAGTCTTCCATATATATTTCCATTTGTACTCTTTCTTGATTTTTTCACATTTCTCTGCTTTATACATATTTCATAAAATTTCCAAAATATCTCTAAAACCTCTATAGGATCTCTGGTTATTTTTCTTGTTATAGGCTCCAGATGTTTGGAGACAACCCTTCTTACTTTCTGTTGCCTAAGATGTGCTAAAAGTTTTTGTGTTCTGAAGTTATAATCAAAAAAATGTTGCTCAACAGCAATCTTTCTAATATCAAGAACATTATCCAGATACTGTCTTATTTTCTCTTTTGCACTTTACATTTGCACCTCATCTTTTTCTGTGAGATTCCCCTTATTCTGTAATGCTTCAACTATTGTCATCCCCTCTAAGTAATTTTTTATACTCATGAACCATATTTCTTTCTCTTTTATTTCTATCCTGTTTTAAACTCCTTTTTCATTTTATCCCACTCACTAGCTATAACTTCCAAAGTTATTTCTGCCTCCCTAAAAGCTCTCAAATAATTTCCACTTTGCATTCCTTAAATTCCTCTCTTTTTGTCAGGTAGGTGAGAAAGTACCAGTGTCTCATTTTATTTCATTATCCTACATTTTGTCTTTGTTTTTATTGGTGTATGATCTGAAATGTTTATTGGATGTGTGTGTTGTAGCTTTCAATTAAATGCACATGTTCCTGTGAAATGTAATATCTCTCTAATCTAGTCCAATTATTGTACCTTGGGGAGTAGCAAATTCTGCCAGAGATCTTACTACTAAATTCACATCTTCCATATCAAATTATTTTCATAAATTTCTTCAGAAATATATCCTGTTTTGTTATATTTTCCCTGCTAGCCCCCCGATACATCTTCACTGTTGCAAATCAAATTCCAGCCGCTACCTATAAGCAATATTCCTTGCTGAAAGCTGATTATTTCTCTCAGAATTTTCTTAAGCTGCATAATAGCAGATCTGAAGTAGGCAGACTTCATTCGTCTGCAACCTGTGGGTATCGGATCCGACCTCGGATCCGAGCCGGCAATTCAAAAGCTTAGGCTCCGAGCTCCTAGCTCCTCCCTCTTACCCATAACCCCTTGCCAAGCCCTGACTGACCTCAGATTTCGTTTGCCGCTTTTCAAGAAGCAACGGAATTCTAGAGCTCCTGGCGTTGGTTGAGATAAGTTTAGATTTTTTGACAGAAAAAGTTTTCAAATTCTCTGTTTTTGTTATTAATCTAGTTAGTGTTGTGTGTGGTTAAGGCTTTCCTCCCTCTTTAGTTAATTTTTCTCGGGTTTTCGTAGTTTGTTGTGTGTGTGTGTGTATTTAGGCCTTAGGTTTGTGATGTCTGAAGCCCCTAAGGCTGTTTTCGAAATGCGAGTGTGGCCATAAGCTGTCCCCAGCAGATGGCCACACTCGTGGTCATCTTGGGGTTGAACACCTGTCTTCTGGTTGTACCATTTGTGCAGGGTTCAACCCCGGCTTTAAGGAACGGAGGTCGAAGTTGGTGCTGGCGGGTCTTTACCCCCAGATACTGCTTCGGCCTCTGCCCCTTCCATTCAGCAATCTGTTGCTGTGAGTTCTCCCTCCGGCTGGGACTCAACCTCCCTTAAAGTTGCGGAGGGAAGGATTCTTCTAGGGAAAGACAGAAGGAGAGGCACAGGGGAAGCACCACAAGAGGAGAGCCGAAACTTCTAGTTCGGCTCCTCCATCTAAGCGGGCCTCCCTGTGCCTTCTAGCTTTCCTCCTCCTCGGCACCACCACCCTCGGTTCTCTCCTGGACCCGGGGAGGGGGGGCCTAGCCCTCCCAGGGGGTCACCGGGCCGGCTCTCTAGGTCCGCTTGGTGGCCTCCTCTAGATCGACTTTTTCCATGAGCGAAGCTGATATGGACCGTATGATGAGGAAATTCATCCAGGCCCAAATGCAAATGGGAGTGCTCCTAGCCCCCCCATCCGGGAGGGCTTCACCCCCTTAGCTCCTTCTCCCACCCATACCACGGGTTCGGAGCTATCGGCGCCGTGCAGATTTGGATCCGGGTGGGTCGGATCCGATAGGTCGGCGCACCTCGGATCCGTCCCATCCCTTGAGTGCTTGGTGCCGGACCCGACCTCTCGAGCCGAGGCCAAGCCTCGGATCCGAGGGAGCTGGTGTGTCTTCGCTCCGCCCAGGTCGGAGCACTCTGGTCTCTCGGAGCCGCCGGTTTCGGCTCCGACTCCGATCCGTCGTCGGATCCGAGTGGGGTCGGCTCGGGACTTAGAGAAGCTGGCTCCCCTCGGCTTTCAACGTTATGGAAAGGGCACTGTCGAGACATCTGGACCCCGGTCCCTGCCACGGCTCCATCCGCACTCCATTGCAGTTGGGCCAGGCCCCCACCAGCCGGTCCCAGGGACAGCCCGCCTCGATGTCCCAAGTGGTTCCCTTGGAACATCCAACTGCTGAAGAGTACTCCTCGGACAGCCCCGATGAAGTACCTCGGAAGCGTAAGTGCAAGAGGAGGCACATGGACTCCCCTGAGTCCGTCACTGAAGACACGGACTTGGATGAAGGAGAAGGCTCCCCTAGGTCACCCCCTGAGGACGTCTCATTTGGAGACATCATGGAGATGTTAAGGATCATGGGCCCTGGTCTGCCCCCAAGGCTTCTTCGGACGAGTCTGTGTTCTTGGAGGCATTCGAGGCGGGCCCTTCTACCTCTTGGGTGTCCCCTCCTGCTGATCCCCTGGTGGATCTTATATCCATCAGGGCGTGGAAGGATCCGGACACCATTGAGCCTATCCCTAAGCGCCCGGACCGCATTCTTTCTCCTCCATCAGACCGCACCCACTGGAGTAAGGGTCCCCCAGTAGATGCCATGATGATGGCTGCAGCCACGAAGAGGGAATTGGCCCAGGAGAGTCCCTCCGTCCATCCTCCGGGCAAGGAGTCCCGTTCGATGGATCGCATTGGGAAGCGAGTTTTAGTTCAGCGACCTTCTCCTTGAGAGCGCTGAACTACATGGCACATGTCATTAGGATGCAGCGGGATCTGATTAAAGAATACGCTGCATCTCCCCGAGTCCATCTCAGTGAGGATAAACAGGTTTACTCCACCCGAATGGCCACTCTCAGATCAGTATCCAATACATCTATGCGGCTGCTGTCTCATGCTACTGAGGGAGCCGCTAGAGCCAGCGGAGCAGGCCTAGTCATGAGGCGACAGGCCTGGCTCCGCCATTGTGATTTTGCAGAGCCCTTCAAGGCGACCTTCGAACGCCCCTTTCGATGGTTCTGCCTTGTTTGGCAAGACTGTTCGCGAGACATTAGTCCAGAGCGAAAGGACGGAAGACGCTGTCTGCCGTCGAGTCCGCTTCTCAGCTCCCCAGAGGTCCTTCTCTAAGAACCAAAAGGGACAGAAGAAGATGTGGTTCCGAAGTCGCAGCAATCCCAACCTGCTCCGGATAACCAGTCCTTCCGTGGCAGAGGAGGACGGAGGTCGTCGTGCCAGAGGCAGGGGCTCCTGGCAACTTTGGGTCCAGAGAACCCTTCTCTGAGAGACCCACGCAGCAGCCCTGAAGGGTTGCCCGGCTGTCCGTCTCTGGAGGCAGTCGGGGCGGTTTCGATGCACCTGACTTCTTGGGAGTCCATAACAAAGACAGTTGGGTGCTTGAGTTATATCCAGAGGATATTCAATACCCCTATTCAAGATTCCCAAATCTCGCAGCCTCCCAGATGTTCCACCCGACCAAAGGAGGCGGCAGCTATCGAAATCGAGCAGCTGCTAGAAAAAGAGCCATCCAGCGTCCCCAGATCAAGCCGGATTAGGGTTTTACTCCAGGTTCTTTTGGTGCCAAAGAAGACGGGGACTTAAGACCAATCTTAGACCTTTCCCAGTTGAACCTGTCAGTAACCAAGCAAAAGTTCCGGATGGTCACCCTGCAATCTATACTCCCCTCTTGAGGGAGAACGACTGGATGTGTTCCATAGACCTCAAGGATGCGTACTACCACATTCGGATGGACAGGCGATCCAGGAGGTTTCTTCGCTTCCGGCTGGGAACCAGTCATTATCAGTTCAGGGTCCTCCCTTTGGTCTCACCTCAGCCCCAGGGTGTTTACCAAGGTGCTAGCGGTGGTAGCGGCCCACCTGAGGCTCCAGGGATTACAGGTCTTTCCGCACCTGGACGACTGGCTCCTGACGGCATCATCAAGGCATCTTCTGTGCTCAGCCAGGGATTACTTTCTTCAACTAGCACCAAGGCTGGGCATCACGATCAACTGGGAGAAATCTTTTCTGAATCCAACTCAAATTATAGATTTCATAGGAGGAAGACTAGACACCAGATCAATGCGAGCCTTCCTCACCCCAGACCGTATCGCCAGCCTGAAGTGTCATGTGACAGCGATCCTGCAACCATCTCCAACTGCAGCTTCGGTCCTGAGGGCCCTAGGTTCTATGGCGGCAGCTATCCGCTTCTAATTCATGCGCGTTTACGCATACGGGTTCTTCAATGGACCCGTCAAGTTCAGTGCTCTCCTCTTTGTTCGTCTCTAAACGCTCCTATTGCGGTCAGCAGGCGTGCAGAGACTCCCTTCTGTGGTGGCTTCTTTCTCCGGAGCCCTGGCAGGGAGACCTTTTGCTGCATTTCCCGAGCCACAGTGACCACGGACGCTTCTTGCCTTGGGTGGGGGCATTCTGCGGGAAAGATTGTCCAAGGCACGTGGAATCCCACAGAGACGTCATTGCATATAAATGTCCTGGAAATGAGGGCGGTGCTCCTAGCGTTGCAAGCACTTCACCACGTTCTTCCTTCAGGGACTATTGCGATTCAGACAGACAACATGTCGGTAGTCTGGTATATCAACAAGCAGGGAGGAACCAGGTCTTACCCCTTGGTCGAGAGGCCATGAGAGTCTGGGAATGGGCAATTTCCACCAAACGCTTTCTGGTAGCAACGCACATTCCGGGAAAGTCCAACATCCTTGCGGACAAGCTCAGTCGCACCATCCTTTCTCCACACGAGTGGTCCCTCAATCTTCAAGTAGCGAAGAAGATTTTTGCCGTTTGGGGCAACCCTGTTGCGATCTTTTGCTTCTCCCTCAAACGCCAAATGCGACAATTTCTTCGCTCTGTTTCCCCACCAGGAGTTCCCGATGGATGCTCTGGTGCATGCTTGGCCTCCCGGTCTCCTTTATGCCTACCCTCCACTTCCTCTGATGCAGAGGCTTCTGCAGAAAGCCAACAGTTTGGGGAGCAGAATGATTCTCATTGCCCCATTCTGGCCTCGACAACCTTGGTCCCCCTTTGTATGGTCTCACAAAATCAATCCACCATGGATTCTGGATCCAATTTCGGATCTCATCTCTCACCCTCTGGATATGACAGTTCCCAATCTGCGGACCCTGAAGTTGACAGCTTGGCTGCTCCAATTCCAACCTTAATTAGGACTCCCGGTATCTCTTCACCGGTCAAGGCCATTTTGGTGGCTGCTCATAAACCTTCCACCAGATAGGTTTATCGGAGTAAATGGAAGAGGTTCTCTATATGGGCAGGACAGAGAACTGTGGATCCTTTTTCAGCACCTATGTCTGCGGTGCTGGATTTTCTAACAGACCTCTTTCATCAAGGGGCTAGTTCTTCCACGATTAAGGTACAATTGGCGGCTATCTCGCATTATCACATTGGTCATGACACAGCTCCCCTTATGACGGCGAAATTATGCAAAACATTTCTCAAAGGAGTTTTTTTGCTAAGGCCTCCAGTCAAGGAGGTTGTACCGCCTTGGGACTTGTCTTTAGTCCTGCAGCCCCTTACTGCTCCTCCCTTCGAGCCTGCAGCTTCTGCTGATTTAAAATACCTTTCCTGGAAGACTGCCTTTCTGGTAGCTATCACTTCAGCCAGAAGGGTGTCTGAGCTTCAGGCTCTATGTGTCAAACCGCCTTATCTTTCTTTCTTCCCTGATAGGGTGTGCCTCAGGACCAATCCATCTTTTCTTCCGAAGGTCTCTTCTGAATCCAATATTAACCAGTCAATCAATTTGCCTGTGTTTTTTCCCAAGTATTCAAACAAAGGAGAATACAAATTGCATTCCTTGGATGTTCATAGACAATTACGTTTTATATTAACAGGACAGCTGGCCACAGGAAATCAGATCAGCTGTTCGTCTCCTTTGCTAAATTTGCTCTGGGTAAAGCAGTATCTAAAGTCACTCTATCTAAATGGATTGCTAATTGCATTCTGCAGGCATATGACACTTCAGGCAGACCTGCTCCTCAGAGGGTTACGGCTCATTCTACTAGGGCAGTTTCTCGTCAGCCGCCTTTAAGTCCCGTGTTTCGTTGGATGATATCTGCTGCAGCTACTTGGGCCTCGCCTCATACTTTTATTTCTCATTACAAGGTGGATGTTGTTTCTAGAGGAAGAGCATCCTTTGGCTCAGCGGTGCTCCGAAACATCCTTCCATGACGGCCGCCCAAGATTCAGGTAGCTAGGGACTCTGTCCCACAGGTTGCAGACGAATGAAGTCTGCCTACTTCAGATTTAGAAGTTATGTACTCACCATAACGTTCCATCTGAGTAGGTGACTTCATTCGGATGCAACCATCCCCCCCTCCATCCCCCTGACCTTTATAGAGCGAGTATTTATGCTGTTTTAGTGTACTGTGGTCAGTATTTTGAGGCAAACTCAATCTGAGGTCAGTCAGGGCTTGGCAAGGGGTTATGGGTAAGAGGGAGGAGCTAGGAGCTCGGAGCCTAAGCTTTTGAATTGCCGTCTCGGATCCGAGGTCGGATCCGATACCCACAGGTTGCATCCGAATGAAGTCACCTACTCAGATGGAACGTTATGGTGAGTACATAACTTCTAATTTTTGTTGGCATATAAATGCATGCCATTGTAATCCTTCCCCCTTGCCAGTAGCCCCTCACTACCACAAATCTACCATTATTGTATTTTTGCCTTCTGTCACTATTGGAGCCCCTTTAGCAGTTATAATTACTCCCTTCTCCTTTGTACCTGGTATTCTCTGCTGAATAGCCAACCTGCAATCCTTTCTTTGTCAAATTCACATATTCATTTCTTTCCAAATGTGTCTCCTGCAGCTTTCCTATTTGCACTGTACATTTCTTAATATAATTTAATACTCTTTTAGTTTAGTCCTGTACGGCCATTTACATTCCAAGATAATATAAATAATGTAGCCATTATGAGAAAAAGCCATTGTTCTCTTCTGTTATGTATGTCAGTTTATTTTTTAATGTGTATTTCCAGCTTTCACATTACATGCACACACTAATGTTTGGCAGACTGATCTTTTATACATTTGTTTTCTTCTCATCTTCATTTGTACTTTTGTCATTTGTCACATTTTCACTACTTTTTATTTTAATGAAAATCATCAAACAAAAAACTAAATACATTTTCAAAACACCCACATCCCATATTTACTTAACACACAAAGCTATGTACATCAAAAATATTTAACCTATCAGATAGGAACAACTACCCCAAATCAACAGCTGCACCTATAAACATTACCTAAACTAAAATTAAGGCCACCCATGCCAAAGAGCATGCTACAGCCAGTGTTCCTACTTAACACTGATTGCGGTCTGCTCTTTTCTTAACTCTTTTCCCCTCCCAGATATGGAAAACAGCATGTATGATTTCAGGAAACACTAACGTTTAGCCCTAAGAAAATGTACAATGAGTATCTTTAAATAAAGCTAAGTGTACACTGTTGTATCGAATGCATTAAAGTATTGAGGCTGCTAGCTCTTATTCTCTTCCCATAATTTCAGACTTTATCTTTCACTGAACTGTTGCATATTTACATTTTTCATTTCTCAAGAAAGAATGCTCAGAACTCTCAAGATTAATTGCTTGTACCTGTATTCAAATCATCTCCATGTAAACATAGTGAACAATAAATCTTTGTAAGTTCACTCCGAACAGAATGTACAGCTGCCTTCAGCTGCAGACATCTTGACACCTATTGAACATTTGCTAATAGAAAAAAGCTAATATCTTTGCAGATGTAATACGCTTGGCATTTTTAATTGCTTTCATCATTTTGTCTTATTTTTCAATTCTACGTATTGACAGGATACACTTGGCATCTAGACAGTCACCCTTGCAAAAATTAGAGAAATAAAGTCTTAATTCTACTTATAATGTAATCATTGCACTTTTAGACCCCACCCCTACTGCAGTAGTCTAAGATCACAGCATATTAACGTTAAACTTGCTGTTGTCCAGCCTTTCTTTTATTATTATAGCATAAATCCTGTATTTCTTAAACTAAAGCAGTACTTGTTTACTTTAATATCTTTAAGGTATACAACATTTACTGACTCCCACCACATTTAAAGTAACACTGACTACACACTATACAAAACTGCTTTGCTGTATACAGCATGTAGTTTATATAATGAAATGTTTTATACAGGTACTAATAAGAAAATAAAATTGTTTTGCTTACAGTTGCTTTTTTCCCTTTTAGTATCATTCTAAGCATTAATGACAGAGTGGGGTATATCCTTTACAAGTCTGTCCATAGGTTTAAGAAAGTAAACAAATGTCCAGTCTTCCTCATCCACTTTTTCTTCCAAAGCCTTATTTCACAAATGTGATTGATGCTTTATAGTCTCAATTTTTTCACTGATTTCAATGTTGTTGGTCTTCCTTCTGTTGATCTCCATTTCCCAACCCACATGCTGGTTCAAGTCCAAGGTATTCCTGATTCTACTAGTCAACTCCTGTACTTTTTTCCTGGCTCCCAACCATTTTTCTTTGGAATTTTTGAAAAGATTTTACTGGCAAAGTCTCTCTATGAGCTTTATTGTCAGAGGAATGATAAGCAGAGTCCCCTTTGTTTGCTGGCTCACTTTTTTGGATAAACTTTTCTGTTTCTTCTTTAGCCTGTTCTTCATCAAAAAATGTCTTGGATTCTCCAGGAAAACAAATACTTTGAAGATAGTGGGATATACAGCATCTTGTATCTCACACCTGCCTCTCAACATTCCCTGGTTACTGGGATAAATTTGCTTCTGTTCTGCCTGGTGTACAGTGAGCAGTCATTTTCCACCAAAATTCTGCTGTCTCCATACTTTTCCCTTTTTCTACAGTTTGGTCAGAATCCACTCTTCCTTCTGGTATGACTACTTGCATAGTAATACAAATTTTGGGGTGCTTTCTCATGGCCAGTTTTGGAGCATACACTCGATGTGCCCTTTAAATTAACAAATCCTGATGTGTAATACTAGTTCAATTGCTTAGTTATGCTTTCATAAAATTAACGCAGTCTGTCCCTTTAAGTTTCTCTGGTACAGCAGACAATTTCAGGTTTCCTCTGCATGTTCTTTCTTGTAAGTCTTCCATTTTTTGATACAGCTCCTCTTGAGAACTCTACCATTTTTTGAAATGGCTTTTCTTAAGAAGTGTTGCACTCAGACAGCCCTTTCTTCATTTCAGCCTCTGTTTTTTGCATTTTTTTCAGTTTGTCTGAATAGCTAGCTAAAGCTGCTTCTATTTGTTCCAGTTTTTTATTTGAGTTGATATATGCATTCAGTGTTTCATTTATTTTAATCACTTCTGAGTAGATTTGATTTATTTTTCTTCTAGATGACTGGAAGCCATGTTCTGTACCAAAGCTGAAGCTTGAACTGCTGTTTGCTGAACAGCTGCAGGATTCTTCCCAGCCACTGTTTTGTCTTGACCTTTTCTGATTGATTTTCTTTCAGATTCTCTATTTTTTTCTTTACTGTCATCCAGATGGTGCACTTACTAACCAATAACTGAGTTTTACTGAAGGTGACAATATCACTGGCAGATTTCCTTCCATTTCACTGTTGCAGTATTCATTACATTAGATAGATCTTATGCCATGGGCAGTCCAACTTCCGTTCAGTATACCAAAGCCTTTAGGTTGCTTTAAAGTAGATCATACGTCACAAGTATGCTGCTGGAGTAGCGTAGGACATAAAAGGGTACTTCCAGACATACCACCATCTGAACCTTTTTGCTGCCAGTCCGATCACCATTGCTTGATTGTTGGTCTTGAATGCTCATTCCATTGCTGGTTCACCAAGCCATTGCAGATGAGTGCCCCATTGGGGTTCATTGTTCTTCTTTCTTTTATTGTTGCTTGTGGGGCTTCATGTCATCCAAGAAGGGTAAATGCCAGTGTGGGAGACAGATTACCCATAAAGACCGCCACAGTGTCTTGTTTGCCTTGGTGCCTCACACGACCATATGTCCTGTTCCATCTGTCAGGCCTTTGTACCTAAAATCCTCCATAGTAGACTCTGTCCTTTGGTGCTCTGTCCTGAAAATCAGCATCTTAAACATCTTGCGAAGGAGACTATGGAGGGAATTTCCTGCTCCAAGGGACAGCCGTCAGTGAAGAAGAAGGCCAAGAAGTTTAGGCTGGATTCTCCTGCTGCTCAGCAGCTGCCAAATGTCTTTCCCAAGGCAAGTGAATGCCTGGAGGTTCGCCCAGCTTTATAGATGGATTCAAATAAAGCTATCAAAGGCTACCAGACATAATTTATTGCAAACACAAAGAAAATTAGCTCCTCGGCAAACAGCCTTCAAGGAGTTATACAAACAACACACACTGACATCTTATCTAACAAATTCACAAAGTAATTAACTAAATCAATTATACAATTATCTAAATCAAATACTTCCAGTTAACCTCAGAATTCAGTCTAAAAGGTAACAGTTTATTAAATTTCAAAAAAAAAAATGATTCTTTATGTAAATGTCTGTCCTTTAAAGCACAGTTTTTCCCAACCCTCACAAATCTGCTTAAGAATAGTACATTCCAGTAATAAAACATTGCTATTATGTTTTTCTTTAAAATGCATAGCAATGGGACTCTCCATTTTTTAGTTTTTTAATGTACCTAATATGGTTGGTGGATTTATAGTTGGATTCCTCTGCAGCAACTGGGTTGCAGGCCAGTGAGAATCCGACTTTAAGCACATTCAAGGAGGTATTGCAGATGTCCATTTCAGATGTTCAGGGGAAACCACGGCTGGTTATCTCCAATAAACCTATGGGTGTTCCTGAAATAGTCAGAGAAGAAGTCCCTACTACCATTATTGAATGCTGCCCTGGGTCAGAGCCTTCCAAATTTTATAAGGCAGACATCCCATTGCATTAAAAGCAAAAGACTAAACATGTTACTCCTTCTGCTAAGGCTCCACAAAGTGAATGGCAGTTCTTCATTCAAGGCCTGCTTAGTGCTTTGATGGCATTGAAACCTCTTCAGTGAGTTTTTGTTTCAGCCCATGCTTGGTTCTCTACTCCCTTAAAAAGACCCAGGGGACAGAATTCCTGTGAGGAGAGGCTGGATTTGAGTGAGGAAATCTCTTGCTTACTCTTCTCAGATTCCATCTCCTTTGGACTATGGATCAGAAGAAGAGGAATCTACCAGTCCTGATACTCCCTTTAAAGAGATTTCTTTTGGGGATACGATTTCCTGGATGATGGAATTCTTTAAATGGGATTGTGCTGAGGTTTCTGAGGTACATAAAAGGTATTATGAATTGCTGCAGATGGGTTCTTCTAAACCTTATGCTGATGTTCATCGTGCATACAGCTGCAGTCATAACAGATGGGTTCTCCTGCCGTCAGGCGGGTCCTCGGTCGGCCGAATTCCAAAGTCTAGGTCCGGCGTCGGTTGTCGTTGCTTCTTCCCTGACGTCAGTGCGACAGGGGTATAAAAGAACCAGCCGATGCCATTTTCTTCAGTCTTTCTTGCCACGCGGTGCCCGAAGCAGAAGCAGATCGCAAGTGCCTGTCGGCCAGCTCCTGAAATTATGAAAATTTTGCAACCGAAGTCTTCTTGAAAGCTAAGTACCCGTTGAAACTTTTCTTGCCTCAGACCGATGTCAGACAAAGTTAATAATTGTATTTCATGTGGGAAGCAAATACCGCATAAGGATTTTCATTCCCTCTGCATTCCTTGCTTAGGCCCAGACCACGACGTCTTGGTCTGTCGTTTTTGTGCGACATTCAACAAACGCACCATTAATCGTCGGGCGGAGTTCGCCCAGCACTATTTTGGCAAAAAATTTAACTATATTATGTCGTCAGATACTCCGACTCCAGTTTTGTCTAAAAAACGCAAAGATAAGGACTGACACATGAGGTCCGCGGCCTCTACCGACTCCACGCCAAAGCTGACTACAGGTGGTCCGGTTCTCAGCGAGGCGCCTACGCAGCCCCTGCCTACCGACGAGACTTCATTGGCGGTGTCTTCTGTGCCCGAGGTCGCAGGCTCCTCGGCCCACACTCCGACTACAGATACCGAAGCCACTCTTGGTGGTGAATCTCAAAATGTAGACAGGTCTGCCTCCTTTCAGGGTGTCTTCAGACCTTCCTCTTCTTTTTCCATCAAGGCTTTCACTAAGTCTAAAGCAGCCATGCATTCTAAGAGACAAGCTACACAGGGCCCTTCTCCAGGCCCCATGCCTAAAAAACAGATGCTTAAAATGGCTGAGGATTTAATTACTCTTATCAGGGGTTCCCAACCCTCCCCCCGGACAAAAGGCCCAGAGTGGAGGAAGAATCCCCTCCTCTGACCAGGCCTCCATTATTTCAGAGCACTCTGATGAGCAGGAACATTCTTACTCCCCTTTTGAAGATTCTGATGCAGAGGAGTCCATTCCCTCTGTCTCCCCCCCCCCCCAGAGGATTACTCATTTGGGGAAACCTTGCATACCTTAAGGGAACATTTCCACTGGGAAGGCCAAGAGTACTCAGATTCCAAGAAAAGGCTTAGGGATTTTGTCTTGCTACCTCAGCACAGGCCTCTGGCTATACCTCCTGTCCTAGACATATTAGATGATGTGTACTCGGAGGCCTGCCTTAACCCAGATTCTTTACCTCCAGCCCCAGTCAAGCCTGACAGGTACTACCGGGTTACTGACTCACACCAATTTTTATACAAAAGCCATGCGGCTGACCCAGAAACTATCTCACAGGGCCCCAAGGGAATTAAGGCCTCCACTGCTAAAAATCCATTACCTTCCGAGAGAGATTCCAGATCCTTAGAAAGGTGGGGAAAAAAGGTATACACCTCGGCCACCTTAACCATGAGGGCATTAAACTGCCAGTTCCATATGCTAAAGTACCAACAGTTTCTGTTATCACAGTTGAGAAGCAAAATGACACAACCTGAACAACCAGACTTGAAGGAGTTGCAGGATTTGATGCATAGTGCAGAACAAGTGGGTAAACATACCTTGCAATGTGGTTTTGATGCTCTAGAGGCCTCATGTAGAGCTGCTGTTACAGGATCAGTCATACGTAGACATGTCTGGCTCAAGGAGAAAACCTTACCAGATCATGTCAAAGCTAAATTACTAGATGCCCCTCTACAAAAGGATGTATTATTTGGTGTTAAAGCTGAGGAGGTATTAAAGAAAATGGAGGAAAAGGCTAAATCAATGCAAACAGTGAAAGATTTTCTACAGGTACAACCTCCACGTTTCAGTAGAAAGTGGCCTTCCAAAAATTGGTCCTTTCCAGCCACGGACAGACCCCAAAGAGGTAGATACAGGCGCCCGAGGGGCAGAGGGCAATCTCAAGGATCGCTTAGAGGCAGACAATGGCAAGCTCCTACACAAAGATCTGGTGAGGATAGTTTGCAGCCATTCAGAAAGCAAGCCCAATGACTTTCCCCTTTGCATGCCAACCAAGGCTCAAATGGCAGCACCCTTAGGCGGAAAACGCATTATTTTCAAAAAATTGGCATACTGTCACAAAAGACAAATGGATCCTGGACATTATAAACAGAGGCTACAGATTCCATTTTCACACCCTTCCAAAAATGAGAGGCATGCCAAACCTGCCACACAATCAAAGGGCAGAGGCACAAAGACAAATTTCAGATCTCATGGACATGAAAGCTATTCAAGAGGTACCTACTCACGAACAAGGTCAAGGTTTTTATTCCAGACTATTCCTGGTACCAAGGAAGGGAAAAGATTGGAGACCTATTTTGGACCTATCCATCCTAAACACATCTTTACTCGTACCAAAATTCAAGATGCTCACATTACAGCAGCTTCTTCCCATGCTGGGCAAGGAGTCTTGGCTGGTAACATTGGACCTCAAGGAGGCATACCTGCATGTCCCAATCAGACAAAATTGCAGAAGATACCTCAGATTTCTTGCAGGTTCAACCCATTATCAATTCTCTGCATTGCCCTTTGGCTT
The DNA here is from genome assembly GCF_019279795.1 of Protopterus annectens. NCBI lineage: Eukaryota > Metazoa > Chordata > Ceratodontiformes > Protopteridae > Protopterus > Protopterus annectens. The sequence goes on from NC_056738.1 coordinate 72,620,793, forward strand.
ATCTACTGCGCCCAGAGTATTCACGAAATGCCTGGCATCAGTAATTGCCTACTGCAGACTTCAAGGGATACAAATATACCCATATTTGGACGACTGCCTGATCCAAGCGGACAGCAAGCACATACTTCTGAAACATCTGGCTTTTGTAATAATGTTGTTGAATTCTCTGGGATACACAGTCAACAAAAATAAATCAAGGCTAATACCCTCTCAGAAAATAATTTTCCTGGGTGCCAACTTGGACACAAACACCCAGATGGCCTACCTCACGGCAGAGAAGTAGGGGCAACTAACGCAATACTTCAGAAAACTAGCAAATTTCACCAGGCTGACTGCAAGGAAAATCCTGCAGGCTCTGGGATTCATGGCATCTTGCATCCTACTAATCCCATGTGCAAAGCTGCATATGAGGAAACTTCAATGGTACCTGAAAAACCTATGGTCTCAACACAGTCACAGTTTGGAAACAATAATACCACTAATTCCATGTCTTCAAAAGGAATTTCTGTGGTGGGCTCAAGCATGCCAAACAAACACAGGTCTCCCATTCTGCAAGCCTCAAGCAAATCAAGTCATCACAACAGACGCCTCGGACTACACCTGGGGGGGCGCACATGACAGATCGGTGCATTCAGGGCAAATGGTCCCAAAAAGAAAAGCACCTTCACATCAATCAAAAGGAAATGCTAGCAGTAATAAATGCTATTATAGCTTTCAAAGACCTTCTGCATCCAGGTCAACTATTGATAAGGACAGACAACACTACAGTAATGTGGTACATAAACAAACAGGGAGCAACCCATTCATACCCCATATGCAGGCTGGCCATGTCACTTTGGAACATGGCTCTGGAACATGGCTCTGGAATTACAAATTGAACTTCAAGCACAGTACTTGCCAGGCAAGGAAAACACGCTGGCAGACAACCTAAGCAGAAATATGACAGATCCACATGAATGGAAGTTGCATCCTCAAGTTTTTACAGAGATAATTCAAGCATGGGGAAGGCCAGACATAGATCTCTTTGCCTCCCACAAAAATCACCAATTGACAAAATTCTGCTCAAGGACTTTTCATCCACAGGCCTGGAGAGTGGACGCTCTCTCTTTCAGTTGGACAACAATGACAGTTTATGCCTTTCTACCTCTTCCTCTGCTGCCCAAAGTTCTATTAAAAACCAGAGCAGACAGACCAAAGATGATTCTCATTGCTCCAGACTGGCCAAAACAGCACTGGTACCCACTCATGAGGAGCCTGACGCATTCCCCTCCATGGACCCTACCTCTAATGCCTCTTCTTCTGACTCAGCACAGCTTCAAAACTCTTCACATTCAGCTGAAAACACTCAATCTGGCCGCATGGAAGATTCCTTAACATCACAACAGAACCTACTCTCCAAGGAGGTGCAGGATGTCATTTTGGAGGCCAGAAGGCCGTCTACTAGAAAAGCTTACTCCGCAAAATGGAAATGGTTTTGTGCCTGGAATGAGAAAAAGGGCCAGAATCCTGGAAAACTGAATTTACCTCAAATATTACAGTATCTAGCTGAGCTGCTAAGCAGTGGACTTTCATTCTCCTCCATCAAAATCCATGCCTCAGCCATTTCTGCAGAATACAACACTGATCCACCTTTATTCTCTCACCCCCTCTTAAGACAGTTCCTCAGAGGGGCTAAGAATATAAAGCCCCAAGGAAACAACCAATACCTGCTTGGGATCTCAATTTCATTCTAGAAAACTGACCTTGCCTCTTTTTGAGCCAGCTGCCTCAACAGATTTGCAATATTTGTCCTGGAAAACAGCTTTCCTTCTGGCTATCCCCTCAGCTCGTAGGGTATCGAACGACAAGCCCTCATGGCTGTGCAGCCTTTATCATCTTCCATCAGGACAGAGTTTCCTTACGAACCAACCCGTCCTTTATGCCAAAGGTGGTATCCAGGGTAGCTTTGAATCAGGCTATACACTTACCTACCTTTTACCCTAATCCTCAAAACAAAGGGAGAGACTACTACATTCCTTGGACATCCACAGACAGCTGCGTTATTATTTGGACAGAACAAAGCCCTTCAGAAAATCAGAACAGCTCTTTGTGTCCTATGCTATAGGAGCTCAAGGGAAGCCAATTTCCAAACAGACAATCTCAAAATGGATAGCCCACTGCATACGCTTTTGTTACTCTTTTCATGGTAAAACTGTGCCTGCAGGCATCAGATCTCACTCCACAAGGGCCACAGCTACCTCTGCAGCTTTCCTCAGAGGAGATGTTCTTCGTTCCACATTGCTGCAGTTTTCTTGCCTCAGTATTAAACTGGATGTCAGAAAAAGTGAATAACTGTATTTCATGTGGGAATCAGATACCTCATAGGGATTACCATACCCTGTGTATACCTTGTTTAGGTGGATGAACCGGCAGTCCCAGGCGTGGTTCTTTAGAAAACTCAGTGGGCGGAGGTTTTGCCAGGAGTTTCTTTGGAGTTTCAGGCTGAGACTTTACTGTTACAGGATGTGCCTTCTCAGGAAGTAGGCCAGGCTGAGGGGGCTTCTCAGGTAACTGTTCTTCCCAAGGTAGTTAGAGCTTCTCCTTCTGTTTCCAAAACTTCTTTGAGAGGTAGGCCAAGTTCAGCTTCAGTGGGGGCTTCTCCTAGCACTCAGGTTCTGTGCCCTAAGAACATATGCTTAAAATGGCAGAAGATTTAATTACTATGATTAGAGGCTCTATGCCCCCTCCTGATAAGAGGCCTAGGGTGGAACCTGAGTTTGAGTGTTTGGAACAGTATTCAGAGGCTTCGGAGTTTCCACCTTATTCTGATTCTGATGTGGATGATTCCACTCCTACAGCTTCTCCTCCTGAGGATTTCTCATTATCAGAAACTCTGCTTTCCATGAGAGAACACCTTAAATGGGAAGGGCAAGATTATTCTGATTCCAGGAAAAGGCTTAGGGAATTTATTTTTACCCCCAACATAGGCCCTTAGCTATACCTCCTGTGTTGAATGTGGTGGAAGATGTTTTGCAGAGGCTTCCCTGAACCCTGACTCTTTGCCTCCTGCTCCTGTTAAACCTGATAGATACTATAGGGCCTAAGGGTGTTAAGGCCTCTGTGGTTAAAAATCCTGTTCCCACTGATAAAGGGGCAGGGGCTTTGGATAGGTGGGGTAAGAAAGTGTATACTTCTTCCACTCTAGCCATGAGGCGTTGAATTGTCAGTTTCACATGTTAAAATATCAAAATTATCTCCTTTCACAATTGAAATCTAAGGTGGATGCTTTGGCGGAGGGTATTGAGTGTAAGAGTTGTTGGATTTAGTTCATGTGTCTGAACAACTGGGTAAGCATTCTTTGCATTGTGGTTTTGATGCTGTACAGGCCCCCTCGAGGGTGGGAGCTACTAGTTCTGTTCTTGCATGCCTGGTTGAGGGATCAGAATTTAGCTGAGCATGTTAAGACAAGGATTTTGGATGCTCCTTTACAGTCTGATGTGTTGTTTGAGCAGTTTTAAAGAAAATGGAGGACAAAGCTAAGTCTATGCAAACTGTTAAAGATTTTTGCAGGTGCAGCCGTTTAGTAGAAATTGGCCTGCTAAGGGGTGGACATATCCTGCTTATGATTCCCAGTCTAGGGTAGGTCTAGGCTCAAGGTTCTTTTAGGCCTAGAACAGGAGTTCACCTGCTCAGACTTCTGGTGAGGGCAAACAGACCCAATGACCTGCCTTTTCAGCTGCCGGTAGATTCTCTCGCTGGCAGCTCTTTTTGGAGGAAGACTGTCTCTTTTCAAAGACAATTGGGATTTAATTACTCAAGACAGATGGGTGTTGGATATCATTCACCACGGTTACAGGTTTTATTTCCATACATTGCCCCTTTCCTCCTCCACAAAGAAAAGAGGCTCACAAGCAAATTTCTCAGTTACTCCAGATGGGGGCCATTCAGCCAGTCCCTGTATCAGAAAGGGCCTAGGATTTTATTCTCGCTGTGTTCTAGTACCGGAGACCAATTTTGGATTTATCTCTCCTCAACACTTATCTGGACATTCCCAAGTTCAAGATGTTGGCGTTACAACAGCTTTTACCTCTGCTGGGCAAAGATCACTGGATGGTAACTTTAGATCTCAAGGAAGCTTACCTTCATGTGCCTATAAGGCTAAGTTGCAAGCTGGAAATTCTCATTATCAGTTCTCTGCATTGCCCTTTGGCTTATCTAACACTGCGCAAGGTTCTGGCTCCAGTGATAGCTTACTTCAGGGCTACAAGAATTCAAATCTATCCTTACTTGGGCGACTGCCTGATTCTGGCTCAAGACAAGGAAGACCTTCTACAGCATCTGGAATATGTTATAGCAGTGCTAAGATGCCTAGGGTATTCAAGTCCAGTCTAGTACCCTCTCAAGACATGTGCTTTCTGGGTGTGAGACTGAATGACAAACAAAAGAGTCTATCACTTTACTTCCATCAACTATCTCATCAGTCCGTGCTGACTGCAAGGACAGTCCTTCAAGCATTAGGGTTCATGGCATCTTGTATTCTGGTGCTTCCCAATGCAAACTGCATATGAGGAAGCTACAATGGTATCTCAAAATGTATGGACACAGCACTGCCAGGATTTGGACACTGTCATTCAAATAATACCTTGCCTTCAGAAAGAATTTTTGTGGTGGGCCCAGGAATGTCACCTAAACAATCAGATTTTAACGACAGATGCCTCGGACATTGCTTGGGAGCTCATCTAAATGGAAAGTGGATACAAGACAAGTGGCCTGCCAGACTACAGCATCTACATATCAACATGAAGGAGATGTTAGCAGTCCAGTTTGCATTAATGGCTTTCAAGGAGTTGCTTCTTCCAGGGCAGGTGTTGATTCTAACAGACAACACAACTGTCATGTGGTACATCAACAACCATTGTGCAGGCAAGCAATGATTTTATGGGAGACTGCGCTCAGCTGCAACTAACTCTTCAGGCAAGGTTTCTGCCAGGAGCACAGAACTCTTAGCAGATGTGTTAAGCAGACAAATCATGGATCCGAAACTGGATCTTCATGTATTTCAAAGGCTGACAGTGTCCTGGGAACTCCAGACATAGATCTGTTCGCTTCTCCACTAAACCACCAGCTGCCAAAGTTTTGCACAAAGAGGTTACATCACACAGCTTGGAAAGTGGATGCTCTTTCTTTCAGTTGGAAAGTCAGACAAGACAAGCCAAGGATGATTTTAATAGCTCCAGATTGGCCTCGGGCACTGGTACCCATTACTGAGGAGTCTAGTCCTGTTGTCTCAGAGAGAAGGCCACCTGCTCAATGTCCTTCATCTAACAGCATGGCATACTCTGTTTTGAAAGACCAACAAGTTTTAAATGTGATTATGGAAGCTAGAAGACCTAGTACAAGGAAAGTGTAAAATGGAAGAGATTTTTATTTTGAGTGCAGCAAGGAATTTAGAGATTTCTGAGCCTAATTTGAGTGTGGCTCTTCAATATCTTACTGAGTTATTGGACAAAGGTTTGTCCTTCTCTTCCATTAAGATTCATGCTGCAGCAATTTCAGCTCACTATGATTGTGACCCACCATTGTTTTGCATCCCCTTTTCAAAGCAGTTTCTAGAGGGGGGCAAAGAATAAGATGATTTTCCATAAGGATAGGGTATCATTTTATGCCTAAGGTGGTTTCTAGTGGTGCTTTTAAACCAAACTATCATTACCTACTTTTTTTGCAGACCCCCAAAATAAAGGGGAAAAGATTTTGCACACTTTAGATGTACACAGGCAATTGCGTTATTATTTAAGCAGGACTAAGGATTTTAGGCAGTCTCAGCAGTTGTTTGTTTCTTTTGCTTTGAGTTCACAGGGCAAGCCTGTGTCAAAACAGACTATTTCTAGGTGGATTGGGTTTTGCATTGCATTTTGTTATTCCCATCATGGCAAGGAGATTCCAGCTGGGATTAGGCCTCATTCCACTAGGGCTACTGCCACTTCAACAGCATTTCTAAGGGGTGGCAACAAAGGATATTTTGGAGGCAGCTACTTGGAGTTCAGTGCATACTTTCTCTAAGCATTATCACCTTCCTCTCTACTCTAAGTCTAGGGCTGGTTTTGCCACAGCTATTTTGCAAGGCATGTTGTCAGCTCCTGCTTCTTTATGATTTGCCAGCCTCCCTTACCTCTGCTTTGGGATTCTCTGTTTTGGGGTGGTTGTGTAGGTGAGGTTATCTGCTGATATTTTGTATATATTTTTGTATATAATGTACATATTTTTGGTGCAGGTATTTTGGGCCTTGTCTTTTAGGGTCTTCTGACATCTGGGGCAAGAAAGACTGAGGATATGACGTCGGTCATGCGCGTAGTACCCTGGCGTTGGTGGCGGCGTCTAATCGCCTGACCCACGCCACGGCTATACTCTGGTATTCGGGCCGACTGGACAGCGGACTACCCAATAGTAAGGACTGCAGCAATGTGGATCCTCGAACATCTACATTTATGGTAGGTACAAAACTGTACTTTCCTACAAAAGATATTTTGGAAGCAGCCACTTGGAGTTCTGTGCATACCTTCTCCAAGCACTGCCACCTACCATTATACTCCAAAACTAGAGCAGGCTTTGCCACTGCAGTCTTGCGGGGCATCCTGGCTCCTCCTAGTTCCACCTAGTGCCTACCACCCTTTTCTTAGCTTTGGGATTCTACCCATCTGTTATGACTGCAGCTGTATGCACGATGAACATAGTACAGTTTTGTACCTACCATAAATGTAGATGTTCGAGTGCTAATACAACTGCAGTCCAGGTTTCCCTCCCTCCTTCCCCTCTTGGGACAGGCCTATTGGCTAACACCTCCTCATACAACCTGATTGGGGTATTCTTTTAAGGTGTATTTGCTTGCAACTACTGCATTTTGATTATATTGCATTGCTTTATTACACAAATTTATGTATTGCCTTCCTTCTGGGGGCACCAGATTGACATATGGGGCAAGAAAAACTGAAGAAAATGGTGTCAGCTGGTTCTTTTATACCCCTGTCGCACTGACGTCAGGGAAGAAGCGACGACAACCGACGCCGGACCTAGACTTTGGAATTCGGCCGACCGAGGACCAGCCTGACGGCAGGAGAACCCATCTGTTATGACTGCAGCTGTATTAGCAGTCGAACATCTACATTTATGGTAGGTACAAAACTGTACTTTCCTCCTGTTTTGGCTGCCTTGTTGGATGCATTTTCCAATGCATCTAAGGATACAAACTCTCAGCCCCCTGCTCCCATGAAACCTGATAGATTCTATAGGGTGCCTGAGGACTACATTTTTATACAAGTGTCCTCCTGCTGACCCCTTGGTGGTGTCTGTATCTTGTGAGAAGCCCTCTGAATTGCTTCCTTCTCCCAAGTTACTGCCCTGTGATAAAGATAGTAGGACCATGGAAAGGCTAGACAAGAAGGTTTATACCTCAGCTACCTTGACTTTTAGGGCAGTTGATCACCAGAGCTAGTATGTCCAGATATTTGTTGACTCTCAATCCTAGGCCAGTCAGGTTATTTCTGATCTTCGAGACTCTTGAGGGTAAAACTTCTGCCCTTTCCTCGTTAGGGACTTCCTCCCAGGTGGCTTCTCATTCCATCAGGTGTAGTTGTAATGCAGCAGATGGTTCTTCTAGGGCTGCTACTTTTGGGTTATTGATGAGGTGGTATTCTTGGCTTCGGCTTCAGCCTTTGCCTGATGATATATTAAAGCTAAGTTGATGAATGCCTCTCTTGATAATAAATGCTTGTTTGGTGAAGCTGCTGCTGCTATCTTTAAGTCCCTTCAGGATAAGGGCAAGGCTTTACAGGAACTTAAACATGTGTTTGTTTCTCCTGTGCCTAAATTTCAGAGAAACTACCCAATAAGCCAGCCTTAGTTCACAGGCAATCTCGCCCTCCTCCTAAGGGTAAAAATACTGGCGAACGGGCTCCTCCTGCTAAGGTTACTCAGACTTAAGTTCCTTAGAAGTCTCCTTTTCCAGATAAACTCCGTGCTGTCTGACTATCCTGTTCTTTCCAGCCACTTTCCTCTTTCTCTCGCCTCTCCATCTCTGTTCCTGTTGGGCTACAGATTACTTGAGATTCATGGATGGCCCTGTCCATTATTCACCAGGGGTATTTCATGGTTTTGAAATCCCTTCCCCCCTTTATGGGTATTCCTCAGCCCCCTCAGGAACAGCTCTCCTTCTCTGCAGAGGTGCTTCAGGACCTTTTGACTCAGGGTGTTATTCAAGAGGTGCCTGTGTCCCAAAGGGGGAGGTGGGTTTACTCCAGGATGTTTCTAGTACCGAGAAAAGAGGATACTTGGAGACCAATTCTAGGTCTCTCTCATCTAAACACTTTTCTGAAGGTGCCCTCCTTTCGAATGTTGTCCCTTCAGACTTTGTTCTGTTTTGTGCTTCCCAATGCTTATATGGTGTCTCTGGATCTTAAGGATGCTTATCTCTATATCCCACTTTCCCCATGCTCTCTGGCCAAATTCCATGTGAGAAAGTTTCAGTGGTTTCTGAAATCAGTCTGGCTTCAAAACGCCCATCCTCTTGAATTTGTAGTTCCTCTTCTACCTTGTCTCAAGAAGGAACTTCACTGGTGGATACAGCAGTTGTCTCTGAATCCAGGACTGTCTTTTCATCCCCCCTCTTCCCTCTCAGGAGCTGTTCACAGATGCTTCAGACATGGGATGGGGAGCAACTTTTGGCTCCCTAAAGGTGCTGGGGGGTGTGGTAGCCTCTCCAATAGAAAGAGCACATCAGTGTCAAAGAGATGAGAGCTGTTTTGGTGGTGCTTCAGGCTTTTCATCCTTTTTTCTCCCTAGGACCTCTCAAGGTGTTTACAGACAATACCACAGTAATGTGGTATATAAATGAACAAGGGGGGACAAGATAAGATCCTTATATTCTTTGTCGGTTGACATTCCTAGTGTGTGTTCTTGCTGTCCAGTATCAAGTGACTCTTCAGGCAGTTTACATTCCCTCAGGTCAAAACATTGTTGCAGACACTCTGAGCAAGTTCTTAACTCAGTCCTGTGAATGAATACTTTACAGGGATGTGTTTCTGGACATTGTCCACCAGTGGGGTACTCCTCAAATAGGTCTTTTTGCCTCCCCTCTGAACAGGTTTCTTCCTCTGTTTTGTGCCAGAGTCCCAGTTCCTCTGGTTTGGAAGGTAGACGCCCTATCTTTTTCTTGAAGGGGATATTTCTTTATGCTTTTCTTTCCTTTCCCCCTCATTCCAAAAGTCTAGTTCAGAATTCAACAGGATGCTCCCAAAATCTTGTTGGTGACTCCTTTTGTCCGAGACAGCATTGGTTCCCTCTTTTTCTGCATTTAGCCAAGGGCAGTCATCACAAGTTACCTCACAGGGTAGACATGCTCACACAAGCCAAGTGATCTCTCATCCATCCCCACCTGCCAACTCTTCAGCTAATACTGTGGGTGGTAGGATTTTGATTCCACATAGACATTTTTTTTCTGAGGACGTGCTTAGGGTCTTGCAGGAGGCCAGTAAACCCTACTTATCCAAATGGAAGAGGCTTTCTGTTTGGTGTCTTTCTTGCAACCTGGATACACTTTCTATGGATGTTCCTTTTATTCTCTTATCTGTGTGAATTGCTCAGTACTGGGTTGGCTTATTATTCTAAGGCCCACTTAACAGCTATCGCTGCTTGGCTACCTTTATCTCCTCCTTTAGGCCTCTTTTAACTTCTAGATTTGAAGATAAAGAATTCCTTAAATGCATCCTTCATATTAGGCCTCCCAGGAAGTCTGTTCCTCTTCCCTGGGATCTTAAATTTTGTTTTGGAAAAATTGACTCGGGTGCCATTTGAGCCTGCAGTATCAGCTTCCTTGTAACACTGCTCTTGGAAGACTGTAATTTAGTTGGCCCTTGCTTCTGCCAGATAGGTGTCTGAGCTTCAAGCGCTCATGGCTTGTCCTTCTTTTTTGTTTTTTTTTACAAGGACAGGGTGTCCTTGCATACTAATCCTTCTCTTATGCCCAAGGTGGTGAATGAGCTGTCTCCCTTAATCAGCCTATTCATTTGCCAACTTTTTCCCTTCTACACAGTCTACCCAGTGAGAAGGTGCTGCACACATTGGATGTGCATAGGCCACTCTTGATTTTATTTGGATAAGACTAAGACTGTTAGGAAATCTGATCAGCTCTTTGTTTCCTTTCTTCCTAGGTCCTTAATATTAGCTGTATCCAAACAAACTCTTTCTTTTTGGATTTCGAAAGCTGTTTCTTTTTGTTATTCCTTTCATTGTAAAGGACTTCATTATTCTGTTAAGGCTCATTCTGCTAGAGCTGTGGCTTCTTCTGGTGTTTTTTTTACAAGGGTTTGGATACTAACTCTATTCTTAAGGCAGCTACCTGGACTTCTGTGCATACATTTACCAAGCATTACAAGTTCATAGGTAGGTACTAGGCTATTGGCCCTAGGGCCTATATAAGCCTAGCCAAAGGTATCCTGGCTTTCACCACCCAAGAAAATTATTTTCCTGTGCCACTGTCGAGCAGAGTCACAGAAGTGATCCCCGGGGTGAATTTCCTATCTCCCATCCAATCATCAAGATTTTTCTTGAACAGTGCTAATGAGGAGCTTTGTTTGATATAGATAGGTAGTTTGTTCCAGAGTATGGGAAGTCTCTGGGACAGGAATCTATCCCTCCAGCATGTTCTGTTTATTGTGGGGACGAGGTTTAGGTCCCTAGAGCATGTAGCTCGTAGGGATTGGGATTTCTTTAAGTGGAGCATGTCTAAAAGATCTGGGTTTGACATAGCTTTGTGTGTTAGGCAGAGATCGCCTCTGAGTAGGCGATATGCAACAGAGTAAAGCTGCAATTTTTTGAGCCGGTCTGCATAGGGCATCTCTTTGAGGCCGGTAATTCTCTTTGTGAGGTATTTCTGTGGCCTTTCCAGTTGTTGTAGATGTCTTGTGAGGTACATACCAAAAGGGGCATTGTACTCTATAATGGGTCTAATGAGTGACGAGTAGAGGGGGACAGTGACCTCTTTTTTCCTGGATGAGAAACCTTTTGTGATGAGGTGTGCCACATAGAAGGATTTCCTGACTACTGTGGCGATGTGATTATCAAAGGAGAGACTACTGTCCACCTGTGTCCCAAGGTCTCTTATCACACTTTCGGTGTTAAGTAGACTACCACCTATGTGGTAGTTCATGGGTACTGAGTTTTTACCAAAAGGAATGACAATGCACTTTTTGGCATTGAGCTTGAGGCCATGGCTGTGACACAAGGCATCTGTCTCAGCAAGGCCCTTTTGTAGGATGTCCACATCTTTTGGAGTTTTGATTATGGCTCCTAGTTTGCAGTCATCTGCGAACTTCGTTAGCCAAAGACCTTCTGTGTTGGCCTGTACTTCAGAAAAGTAGATACCAAACAGGAGAGGACCCAGGACTGAACCCTGTGGTACTCCACTTGTCACTGGTCTGAAGCTGGATTTGGAGTCTGCTACTTTCACAGTGTGGGTTCTGTCAGTGGGCCAGTTGGCAACCCATCTTGTGACATAGGGATTTATACCTAGTTTAGTGAGTTTATCTATAATTCCAGAGTGGGGGATGGTGTTAAAAGCCTTGGCGAGATCTAGATAGGCTGTGTGAACCACCTTACCCTCATCTACGGCTTTGGTGACTGCTTCAAAGAAGTCTATCAGGTTTAGGAGACATGATCTGCCTTTTACAAACCCAAACTGGGTGGGGTCCTGAGTTTGGAGATTACCAATGTCATTGTTTATAAGTTCCATGATGATACGCTCCATAGCCTTGCAGATCAGGCTCGTTAGGCTAATGGGGCGGTAGTTTCCGGGGTCTGTGGTGGCTCCCCCTTTGTGGAGTGGGATAACTGTCGCTGTGCGCCATTCAGTGGTTACATAGCCTGAGTTGAGGCTATGATTGAACATGGTACTTAGGTGGGGTGCCAATTCGTTCTGTAGTTCATGTAGAACACAGCCTGGGATGTCGTCAGGTCCCATGGATGCTGTGTTCTTGGCTTTGGATAGTGTGTTTTTTACCTGTGCAGCCATGATTACAGGAACTTTGCATTCTTCTGGTATAGAGATGGGCCCTTTAGGGGATGACAGAGGGGTAAAGTTAGCACTGAACCTATCTGCCAGGATGTTGGCAATATCCGTTGGTTCTGTATATTTTGTGCCATTGTGCTGTAGCATATCTGAGTGTTGCCATTGAGATTCTTGACATAGCTATAGAATGCTTTGTGGTTGTCTTTAGAGTCAGTGGCGATTTTGTTTTCATAACTAGCTTTGGAGGATTTTATGAGGGATCTCAGCTTCTTACTGAAGCTGAGCAGGGAGTTTCTCCAATCATGGGCTTTTACTTTTTTTTGCAACAGTTTCTTTCTTTCTTCTGTTGTACAGTTTGTTTATGGCAGGGGACCACCAGATTGGCTTCCTTTTTTTGGAGGATAGCATCTTGGTTCTGTTAGGGATTGCATGATCCATGCACTCATGTAAGTGCTTATAAAGTGCATTTGTGTAGGATTCAGCAGTCATACCTCTGTTGTCCGTCAGCATGGGTGTCGTGAAGTTTGCCACTTCTGTCTTAAGAAGCATGAAGTTGGCTTTGGAGAAATTTTTTACTGTAGTTTCCCTAATGGGGGGTGTGGATGTCTAGGGTGATTAGCTTATGATCGGATCTGACCAACGAGGAATTGACCTCTGGTGTGGAGCACCGGTTGCCCATGTTGGTAATAACCAGGTCTAGGATATTGCTGCCCCTGGTGGGGGTGTGGATAAGTTGATCCATGGCACTGGAATTTATGAATTCCAGAAAACGTTGAGCACAAGAGTTGGTACATGAGTAGTTTTCCCAGTTAATGGTAGGGCAGTTGAAATCGCCCATTATTAGGGTGTTAGGTTGTACCCTAATATTTTCCAGTGTATTAAGAAATGAGGTGTGGGAATCCTGGGGAATGGTGGGGAATCTGTAGCAAGCTGCAATTTGGAGTGCGGTCTTGCCCGAGTTAGTTGCACTTGGATAATCTCGGATGCATTATGCTGAGCAACTAGCCTGGAGGTGTGGATATCCTTAATGAATATGGACACGCCTCCACCTTTAGTGTTTCAGTCCAGGTTAGGTAGCCAAAACGTGTGGTATGAATTATAGCCTGGTAATGCAGGGGTACTCTCTGGAGCCTTGAACCAGATCTCTTGTCACTGCACAGATGTCGATGTTCTCCATTTTAAGGAGTGCCTCGAGAGAGTGCATTTTGAAGTTTAGACTTCTAGCATTGAGTAGCAATACCCTCAGATTCTTCTTGCCTGTACCTGTTAGGGTGGTGAATTTGTCATTTGAACCTTGCCTAAAAAAGGCACTATAGGGGTGGCTAGAGCCTTAGCCAGTATCTGGAATCCCAGGGGCAACAGGTGCAGGCCATCTCTGGCAAAGCATCGTGGCCTGTCGATCATGTCATCCCAGGCAGACAGATACTGGATCCCCTTAGAATGACACCAGAAGCTTAGCCAATTGTTGAAGTCAATCATTTTGTCCTTGTACTGTGGTATCATTCTGGGTGATTGCAGGATGCTACTCAGGGCTAGGGCATACCTGCCTGGGCTACAAGATCGGACAGCTCCTCCATGTCCCTTTTCATATAGTCCAAGGAGGTACGTCTCAGGTCATTCACATCAACATGGACAATGACAGAGTCATATTTGTACTTGTTGTGGAGTGACCTGAGTGCATGCGTTATGTGGCGGATCCTGGCACCCGACAGGCAGCTGACAGTAACTTTCTCCTTGTTTAGCCTGGTGAGTGGAACATCAGTGTGCCTGACTATAGAGTCACCTATGACTAGAGTGTTGGGTACGTTGTTATGCCTTATGGGCTGTGGCTGAGTGGCACACTGAGTTTGTGGGCTATGTGTCATTTGGGTTGTGTTGGGGGGTGGAGGTTGCTTGTGTTTCTGCTTTGGAGGTCCCTGTTGCTTGGGCAGGTTTTTACTGAAAGTCTCTGTGAATGTAGGTGTGTGTTTTGTGTTTCTGTGTGTGTTTTGGTGGTGTAGGTTTTGAGGGACTATATGCTGAGTGTGGTGTGGTGCAAGTGTTTACCTTCTCCTCTTGACTGTCTAATCCAGTCTTGGGTGAAGAGAGCTTTGCTTCCAGTTTGGCTATTTAAGTGCATCTCTCACAGGTTGTAGTGTTGGGTGGTAGGAGGAGAGGGTTGTCTGTGTACATGAGGCAATTACTGCATTGCCCCAAGATGCCCAGATTCATCAGGTAGACAGGAGAAAACACCGGGGGCTGACCCTTAGACATGCCTGGATAGGTGCTTATTTGTTAAGTACTAGAAACTGTTTTCCTCTAGACAGTGAGGAAAGTTGAGTGCTGTAGTAATTTGTAGCTTATTTAGTGCTTACAGTAAGTTCTGAACAAGTGCTGAAACAAAAAACTGGCTAGTTCTAAGAAACAAAATTAAGCTAGAAGGCTTCCCTCCAACACAGAAAGGCTTGGGCCCTAGAAGCCTACAAGTAGTCCTGGACACAACAAATCTATATACAGGCTAGACTACCCACAGGAAAGGCAGGAAACAAGCTTAGAAACATTTTTTTTTTTTTAGTGGAAAGAGAGAAAGGAGTAGCAGAAACTAAGCTGATTGGCCTTTTCAAATGTTCTCCCTGTACTGGGTAGAATGGGGTAATGACACTACACTGGGAGGAGGGCCCCAGATCAAATTTACACTAGGGGCAGGCAACTGCAAAGCCACCAACTATAAAAACACTATACCAACAGGGAGGGTGGGAAACAAACTGCAGAAATGTTTCTCACAGCTGAAAAGCAGCAGTAAGCCTTTAAATGAAAGTTTTAAACAGCTAAAGGAGCCTCTAGAAAAAAGAGTTTAACTGCAACATGTTATCAGAAACAAACAACCCAACAGATGCTTAATAAAAGTGGACAATTTCCAGTTAATACCTCACACACAGTGAAACTAGCTAGAAAAATACACAGTACACAAAGTGCTATAAATAACAAAGAAATAAAGAACAAAATAAACAAAAAACAGGATACTTAATGTTATATATTATAGCTCCAAGTTTGCTCAGTGTCCTTCCTTCGATTAGCTTAGTGTGAAATGGCAGAACACTCACAACTGAACTTCTTAGGTAACAGAAAGTTGAAACCTGAGACAGCTTTTAAGAAAGAAATCTCAAAAGAACCAATGAGGTGCTTAGTCTAAGCTGTAGTCCAGGTGACCTCAGTCAGCCAATGACCTCAAACAATTCTCTCTCACTGAAATGCCTGATGGCTTTGGCTAAACCAAGATGTCCCTGAATATGTGCTCAGACACACAGCCACCACAAACACTAGGCCCAAATACAAGCCTGAATATGGAAATGCTACAAATATCCCCACTACTTAGAAACAAACTGCAGAAATGTTTCTCACAGCTGAAAAGCAGCCGTGAGCCTTTAAATGAAAGTTTTAAACAGCTAAAGGAGCCTCTAGAAAAAAGAGTTTAACTGCAACATGTTATCAGAAACAAACAACCCAACAGATGCTTAATAAAAGTGGACAATTTCCAGTTAATACCTCACGTGAAACTAGCTAGAAAAATACACAGTACACCAAGTGCTATAAATAACAAAGAAATAAAGAACAAAATAAACAAAAAACGGGATACTTAATGTTATATATTATAGCTCCGAGTTTGCTCAGTGTCCTTCCTTCGATTAGCTCAGCGTGAAATGTTGGATGGAATCTTCAGAACTAGAGCTGGTTTTGCTAGGGCCATCCTTCATGGCTTCCTAGAGGGCTGTGCTTGTCCTTCCTCTCTTTCTTCTGAGCTTTGACATTCTCCCAATATAATGCATACTGCAACAGTGAAGTGGAAGGACACAGTACAGTTGTGTAAAATCATACCATAACGGTCGATGTCCTTCTCTTCATTGTTGCAGTATTCACTCTCTCCCATTGTCCCCTGATCCATTTTTCTTCTTGCAGTACTCATTACCTCTCTAGTTCGTAGACCCCCGTTCCTACTGGGGCTCTCAGTTTTGAGGATGGTATGTCTGGATGTCACCTTTATGCCCTACACTACGCAAGAAGCATGTGTGTGGTGGTGTATGGTGTACCTTAATGCAACCTAAAGGCTTTGGTATACTGGCCGGACATCAGGCCTCTCTTGGCAGGAGATCTCCCTAATGTAATGAGTACTGCAACCGTGAAGATTATATACAACTATACTTTATTTCTGAGTTTCTTTTTTCACATTGGCAAAGCTGAAATTAAGGTGTTGATCTTTGTGCTGCCATCTTGGAAGTTCGATAAGAATAATTTTTGATCATATAACTTGGAAACTTTGCCTTATTGTTATAGCATTTGTATTTTCCATCCTTCCAGTTGCTGTATGAGAAGTAACATAGTGAAAGGTTGCAAGTGCACACAGTACTGAGTGTTTTTGTTAAGGAATATGTAATTCAGTTTATGTACAGTTCATCGCTGCCATTGAGTAGCAGGAAGATTTTAGTAGCTGAAATGTGATCTATCTCTTAGAGCTGCATAGCTACTTTTTATATATATATTGATGTATTTCTGGAGGTGGGTGCTTTTTATGATGATTTGCATTTATGCAAGACTAACACACTGTTTATTGATTGGCTTTCTTGTAAATAATGCAAAGCGTTTAAGAAGGGTTTCTGGCCAGGTGCTGCAAGTAGGAAATATTGTGAGGTTTATGCATTAAAACAGGTCCACAGGTATGAGCTTGAGAGTTTGTTTTTATTGCTTGTTATTTGGGCACTAAAAGCCTAAAATCACTGCAGCATTTGCAGTATGCTAGTAAACTTTTTTTGGGGTTGATTGTCTGCTGCTTATGCCTCGAAGCAGTGTATTGTGTTTCTCAAAAGCAACATGCTTTGATTTGATGCTATCCATGTCCTTATTCATCACAGATGGGTCTTGGATCCAACCTCAAATCTGAGCCAGCAACTGAAGGACAGATGCAGAGCTCAAGCTCCTCCCCTTCTTTGTAATCTTTCTTCTTTGTAATCCCACATTAAGTTGCTGGTTTTATTACTGTTCATCTCCATCTCCCATATCCTATCTCTTCTTCATTTCCAATTTACTCTCAGTTCTTATGGTCAACTCTCATAATGCTTTCCTTCTCTCCAACATTTTCTGTTGAAACATTGGAAAAGGTTTCATAGGTACAGTCATTCTCTGTTTTTTATTACCAGAAGAACAAGAAGCAGAATCTCCTTCTGTTTCGTAGCTCACTTTTGGTTGGGAAAACTTTTGTGTTTCCTCCTTAGCATGTACTTCATCAAAAAATGATTTTGTTCCTCCAGGAAAGAATATTTTGAAGACAGCTGGGTACTGCCGTTTGAATCTCACACCTGCATCTTGACATTCCCTGAATAATAGAATTAATTTACTCTTCCTCTTCTGCCTGGTGCACAATGATTAATCATTCTCCACAAACACTCTGCTGTCTCCCACTTTTAGTATGTTGTCCTTGTGCCACAGTTATGTCAGAATCAACTCCTTCTGCTGGCAGGATTTAATCTTTGCTGTTAAAGGTCTAGGTTGCTTTCTCATAGCCAGGTTTGGAGCATGCACATTATGTGCCCTTTCATCTAATAACTCCTGCTGTGAAATACAAGTCCAGTTTGCTTATTTGTGCTTTCATAAAATTAATACAGTCTGTTCCTTCCAGCTTCTCTGGTATAGCTGAAAATCTCAGGTTTTCCCTACGTGCTCTGTCCTCTAATTCTGTTATTTTTTTGAAACATCTCTTCCTGAGAAGTCTCATATTCAGCCATTCTTTTCTTCATTTCGATCTCTGATTTTTGCAGCTTTATCACCTCGTCTGAATATCTGTTTAAAGCTTCTTCCATTTTTCCCAGCCTTTTGTTTTTTGTGCTGATATACTCCATCAGTGTTTCATTTATTTTAAACAGGTCTGTGTGCAGTTGTCTTATATCTTCCAGTAGGTTACCGGAAGTCAAGTCTGGAGGTTGCTTTGCATTTTGCTGAACAGCTGCAGAACTTTCTCCAGTTAGTGTTTCTTCCTCACTATTTGTAGCTGATTTTTTCCCATGTGCTCTATATTTCTTTTTTCCTGGCATCCATGCAGTTTACTTACCAGCTACTTACTAAAATTTACCAATAAACACAAAAGTCTACTGGCCTTCTCTGTTGAGTTTCTATTTCCACACTGAGAGACGTAGAGTTAAGCTGTTACTTAACGTGCAGCCATCCTGGAAGTGGAAAATGTGCAAAGTTATACATTTGTAAAGAAAAGTTAATAAAAGTGGTTTGTCATGCTTGCTATGCTCATTTTAGAGTCATAGAAACCATCACCTTTCATTTATTGCATGATTAGAAAAAAGCTTTGTCTTGTGGATCTATGCCAGTATCATTTTTGTACAGGCAGTATATGTTCAGCACTTTTTTGTTTGTAGCTTCTGAAACCAGTGCCATTGGTGAAGGTCTACCAGTAGCTTTGGTACTAGTTAAGACTGCAGCAAGACCATTGTCATAAATTAATCATTCTAAATTAATCAGTATACGTAGAATGGCATTAAATTGATTTTAAGTATAATGCTTAAAAGTACAAATGGATGAAGGATACTGTAACGTGAGGACAGGATACTTACCATGCAAGGAAATTAATCATGACTGTGAATTCACACTGGTTTTCAGTTGGGGAGTGTAACTTTCTAATTTGCATATTATTGATTTGAACATAAATCCATTTATCTGGACTGTTAATTAACTAGATTATCTAAAACTGTGTTGCAAGAACGATTCTGAAAAGTTGTGTAGGATTGCTTTGGTCTTTTGAACTCATTAGAACAGAATTGTTTTAACATTAATATTATAAGGGTTCATTTGGAGTCTTTTGAGACATTGTTGGATCTGAGCATTTTCAAGGAATGTCTGGCAGTACTGTATAGCCATAATATCAAAACTCTGAGCAGGATAGTCAGAGGTGTACCATTTAGGAATCCTAAAGTTGTCCTTCCTTTGTATTTCAGTCAGGTGAGTAGATTTAAATGTTGTGTACAAATATGTCTGCTTATTATTTTACTCAGATGAATAAAGTAGAAAAAATTAAATTACAAATTTGTGATAAATCAGTTGTCACAAGATTAGATGGGTTATCAGACAGAACATACAAGTAAATCCGTAATAATTCATTTTTAGGCCTAAAAGATACAGACATAACAATGATTTTAGTGCCCAGTGCTTTATTTTAAGGTTCTTAATAAAAAATGACATCAGAAGGGGAAGCAGCTGATTAACATTAATGCATATTGAGGAAAAGTTGGAGAATATTAGTTTATTGCACTGGACTATTGTAGCAACACATATTTTCTTTGCCAGGGTGAAAAAAACTAAGGAAGATTCTAAAGTTATCCCCACTGCAAGGCATGTTCATTTGTCTCCCAACCCCAGACAGATACCAAAAGTCCCTGATTGCCATGATAAATTTACTTCTCTTTTACCTGTTGTACATCGAGTAATCATTTTCCACAGATGTCTGCTGTCTGCAGTTTTTAATCCTTTGCTCTTCTGACGCAGTTTTGTCAGGATCAATTTTTTTTGCTAGTATGATTGCATCTTTGCTTACACAGGTCTTGGCTGCTTTCTTGTGGTCATATTTGGAGCACTCACATGATGTGCCCTTTCAATTAACGAATCGTACTGAGGAATGCCAGTCCAGTTGCTTATTTGTGCTTTCATAAAATTAATGCAGTTTGTTCCTTCCAGTTTCTCTGGTACAGCAGAAAATTTCAGTTTTTCCCCTGTGTGCTGTGTCACCTAACTTGACCGTTTTTTTGAAACACCCCTTCTTGAGCCCTATCATACTCTGCCAACCTTTCCTTCATTTCAACCTCTGATTTTTGCAGTTTTATCGGTTCATCTGAATAGCCGTTTAAATCTTCTTCCATTTTCCAGTCTTTTTGTTATTTGACTTGATATACTCCTTCAGTGTTTCATGTATTTTAATCTTCTTTGAGCACACTTGATTTTTCCCCTCTAAATTACTGGGATTCTTATCTGTTATATAAAAGTTGGCACTTGAACTGCTTTTTGCTGAACAGCTGCAGGATTCTTCCAAGTCAGTGTTTTTTCTCCACCTTTTTTAGTTGATTTTCTTTCAGGCTCTCTTAAGTTTCTTCTTTGCTGGCATGTATAGGTTCATAGGAGATTACTAGGCTAATGGCTTATGAGACCTTACAAGCTTAGCCAATATAACCCAATTTTACCCAATATATTTTCCATAGGGCCAAGAGGATGGCATTCAGGCAGTGTTCTTACTAGCCATTAATTAAATTTTACTGACACTGTCAGAAGTAATGGCCATTAACTCTCAGTTTCTTTTTTCACAGTTGGAGAGTTGGAGTTAAGCTGTTGATCACTGTGCAGCCATCTTGGAAGTCCCTTTTCAGGACTTTATTGCCCAAAGGTTAATAAGGAAAAGCCTTGTGGAGACCAATCCTAGATGTTTCCTTTTTTAAACCTAATGTTTCTTAAGGTTTTCTGTATCTGGATTATACTTTAATTTATCTGCATAACCCTTTTGGGTTATCTACTGCCCCAAGGGTATTCACAAAGCATCTAGCTGCAGTGATAACCTACTGCAGACTGCATTTTTCCTTAGTTAGATTACTTGCTTAACTTTGCAGAGTCATTTTCAAAGTGTCAGAAGTCTCATTTGGTTGAAGGATCTACTGGAGAGATTGGGGTTTCAGAAGAACACCCAAAAGTCTGTCTTGACTCGTTTTCACAAAATAGTTTTTCTGGGGTGTCTCATAGATACCCAAATTCAAAGAGCTTTTATTTCACAGAAGTAGTAGATCTATATGTAGCTCTATTCCTGAGTTTTTCCTCTCAAGCCAAGGCTTCAGCAAGGGGAATTATCAGGATATTAAATTCACATGAAAAAAATCAGTGGTATCTAAAACTAGTATGCTCCCAACATTGACATCTCCTGACATTCCATATTCCTGTTTTGGAATTTGTGAAAAGGGAATTTCCATTGTGGAAAGACCAGTTTTATCTGAATCCAGGTCTACCATTTTACCTTTCAGCTCCAGCACAGTCTGTACCTATAGATACCTCAGCCTTTGCTTGGGGAGCAGTACATACAGGAGTAAAAGTGCAGGGTCTTTGGAACAAAAATGACAGACCAAACATGTAAATGTAAATGAGGTGTTAGCAGTAATAAATTCTCTCAACTCTGTCAATCATCTGTGGGTCCCAGGACCATTACAAGTGGTTACAGACACCACACTAATGTAGTAGATAAATGGGTGAAGGGGACCAAATTTTAACCTCTGTGCAGACTGGCCATAGTAGCCTGAGATATTGCTTTTCAGCACACTGTTCGTTTACAGGCCTCTTACATCCCTTCAGTGCAAAATTTTGTGGCAGATACGCTGAGCAAGACCAGGGCCGACCCCCACAAATGAAAACTAAAACAGGATTTTTTTTCCTGGAATTGCTCCAACTGTGGGAAACACTTTAGATAAATATGTTTGTGTAGCAGCAAACTGCGAATTGTCATAAGAGCAAAGACAAAGTGATCATTTTACAATGAACTGTAAGATTGTCGATCATGAAAAAAATGAAAATTATTTCTTTTACAGGGGCAATCCGCACTTAATACTCCCCATATGGGAGGTTGCACCCTCCACACCCCCTGCTAATTATATATACTAAGATTGCACAACAGTGGGATAAGGGCAAATGCCCTTGCCCTCACTGCAGCGTGTAAAAGGCTGCCAACAGAAACACCATTTGACAGAACACTCACTCACATGAGCATTTGCTTTTTTTACAGACTCCCTTCAAGAAGGCTTGGAAAACAGATGCATCTCTTTTTTTTTTTTCGTTTGACAGGAATATTACTTTGTGCTTCTCCACCCTTTCTACTAATATCTACGGTCAATTTGAAGATTCAGGAGTAACTCTACAGATCATTGTGGTGGTTCCCTTCTGGCCCAGGCATCAGTGGTTCTTCCTTCTTTTGGAATTGGCCAAGGGCATTTGCCACAAGCTTCCTTACAGACTGGATCTACTTAAACAGGACAAGGTTTGTTTGACGTATCTCCACTTGAAACAGCATCAGTTTCAACTAACTGTCTGGATGATGTTCTTAATGCTTTTAGGCACCATTTTTGAGGATATGCAGCAGGTATTGAAAGAGGCAGAAAAAGCTGCTACTATAAAATCGTATGTTACTAAATGTAAAAGATTTTCTAGTTGGTGCCAAGACAAGAACCAGGACCCTTTTAAAAGCTAGTATTTCACTTGTTTTACAGTATTTGTGCGAATTATTATCCACTGGCTTTTTTTTACTCCTTCATCAAGGTTCATTTATCAGCCATAGCACATCTGCCCATGTGTCCTTCCCTTTTAGTGCATTTCAGTTTTAAAATGTTTTTGAAAGGTGTGTTACACACCAAGCGTCTTATAAAATAGGTGACTTCTGATTGGAATCTTAACTTTATTTTAGAAAGCATAACTTCATATAGCTCCATTTGAATTAGCTCATCAGGCTTAGTTTGAGATTCTAAAACTAGAAAGTAGTTTTGATGATTGCTTTGACTTCTGCAAGAAGAGTATCTGAGTTACAAGCCTCTTATGGTAGATTAAGCTTCTAATATTCCACAAAAATAGGGATTTCTTAAGAACTAATTCTTTCTTTATGCCTAAAGTGGTATCCTTATCTTCTTTCCAAAGCCTAAAACAAGGGAGAAAGGACTCTCCTTACTCTGGATGTCTGCAGACAATTCTGTTATCTTAACAGAATTTAAACTTTCATAACCTCTGATCGGGTGTTCATTTGGCGTAATATAAAAAGACAACCTATGTCAAAACCAAGTATCTCCAAGTGGTTGTCTCATGCTATTACCTTTTCTTATGCCCACCACAGTAAGGCATTTCCAGGTAGTGCCAAGGCTAATGCCACCAGGGCCTTGGCTTCATCTTTGGCTTTTTGGAAAGGATTATATTCAAGAAGTATTCTAAAAGCAGCAACTTTTGTCCTCTGTATGTAGCTTTATAAACACTACAGACTAGATTCCTTCTCCATGTCTTGGGTACCAGCTTTGCTAGGACCCCCATGCTTCCACTTCCTAGTTAGTATAAGCCTTGGTAGTCACCCATGAAATTAAGGCTTCCGAAGCAGTGATCAGATGATAAACATTGTACAGTTGTGTAAACTTACTTTAACAATAGATGTTTGATTGATCACTAATGTAGTAGCTGCTGTGATCCTCCAGCCTCCTTATTTTTGTATGTTTTTGTTGCCAGGGTGAAGATTTTTTTTTTTTGTTTCCTAGCTTTAGTCTTTTTGGGGCTCTTGCCTCTCTAAGTTGGCATGAAAGCTGTGAAAGGCTTGACATCCATACTACTTTTTCTTCAGCTCTGCTCAATCTTATTAAAGGTTTGGGCGTATAGACAGTACCATTAAGCTTTGGAAGCTGTCTGGCTGTTATATCTTGGGCAGGATATAACCCTTAAAGCAAAGTCTACTGCAGCAGTGATCATTTGATCATCCACTGTTATGGTAAATTTACTTAGACAGCTGTTCTTTTCCTCATCTCCATCCTGGAACACAGTAGATGTATTGGAAGATGAAAAGGAAGAGGCCTTTCAGGTATGAAAAAAACATCTCTAAGAATAAACAAAACAAAACTTTCCCACACTGTTAAGATCCAGAGCATTAGAATCAGACAGACCAATAATTCCATACCTTGGAGGCACCCCAGAGAATATTTTCTGTGAAGACTTTTTCAGCAAGATGGAGCTGGCTGGTGACTAGCCTACAAAACAGGTGAAAAGACTTGGCCAAAACACATCTTCAGGATTTAATGGAGCCCCCAAGGTGAACTTCACAAGTTCTTAATTTAGTAGTAAACTTATTCTTGGATGTGCCCTTTTTGTCTAAAGTCCTCCAGATCCATCCCCCCACACACACACACTCTCTCACCTTTAAGGCTTTTGAAAATTTGTGCTTCACTCTAACATACCATGTTTTCTTAAAAAAAAAAAAAAAAAAAAAAAAACTTTATTTGATGATGCCATATCTTCTTGCATTAAAGATCTTTAATCCAAGCCACACATTGTGAATGCATCACTCACCTGTGATAGAGAATACAGAATGTTGGACAAGATGCATAAGGGATCCTTTACAGGACAGACTCTGCCTTTTAGAGCTTGAATTATGGGGGCCAAGAATGTTAAATCTTAGAGGTAGTTGCTTCAGACAAGCTAGGAGGGAGAATATTCTTTTATCTCAGGATATTTTAGATTTTTCATTTTCTTGGAATGTCTTACAAATGTAGTTGATGCAGGAGGTCTGTCATTGGCATTAAATTAATGCGTACATGGGTATGCTTGGTGATGTCTGACTAGACTGTGTGTGGCCATTAAGGCAAGACTCATGTGTACCCATCTTTAGGGATCCTACTTTTATGTGTTGAGATGGTGCACGAGATGGGCAGATACTTAACAGCCCACAAAAATTTATGGAAGTTCACGTTTAGTACAGCAGACAGTTCAGGGTGTCTTAGATTCATTGATTGTTGCTAGGCTAATGACCCAGGGAGCCTTTCTAAGCCTAGCCAAGTTTCCCTAAAGAATAATAATGTCCTGTATCCAAGAAGGACATTGAGGGCCAGGCATTTATAAGCTACCTGTCTCCATAAGGGACATGGATGCCAGGCGATTGTCCTTAAGCTGGATAATAGATGCACTCAGCTTCACACGATTGGAAAGCCTATTCTATAGGAGGGAAAGTCTCACAGACCCACGTCTGTCTCTGTTTAAGTCATAGACAAAATTCAGGTCCTTAGACCTTGTATTTGAAGTACTGTTTGACTTACGAATATGCAGGAGATTCATACGTGTGGGGTTTAAGATGTCTTGTAAGTCAGGCATAGCTTAGCTTGCAAGGCATCCACAAATCCCACCCTTATAAATTTCCAGCATGTTTTAAGTCATATAGTTGCAAAAAACAGAAAGCAGCTGAGGAATCAAAGAAACCCATTTGTACTTTCGTACCTAGCTTGAAAATGTACCTTC
The DNA here is from genome assembly GCF_019279795.1 of Protopterus annectens. NCBI lineage: Eukaryota > Metazoa > Chordata > Ceratodontiformes > Protopteridae > Protopterus > Protopterus annectens. Next base: position 72,645,865 of record NC_056738.1, read on the forward strand.
ATACCAAATAGTAAAGAGCCAATAATCTACTGGGTAAAGAAACAGTTTTATTCACATCAAGTAGAAAGCTGGTAAGCGCTTTCATCCTGCACCAAACAACTTCATCAGACAAATAACACCAATTACAATACATCTTATATACTATAGTTAATTAATAAAATGATTCAAGTTACGCCCCCTTAAAGGAATATTCTTATTAGTGTAGAAATACTTATAAAACTGTAATACAAGAAGTATCAACATATAACCTAATAGCAGTCACCAAAAGGATGTGTATCAAATGCACTCATGTATATATGTACAATTTAAAAACCTAAGGTAATAGAATATTATTATTACAGTAAAATAAATATGACTTAAATACTTTGAATACGTAAAATATAAAAAAATACATGTGTAAATCTATAAATATTAGGTAAAATACAGTTATAAATACACGTACAAAATGTAACTGTATGACAATACTTCATTTTAAAATGCATAAATGCATGTAATACAGGGTATTATCTCATTAGAGCCCTAATTCATAAAAGGGGGCTAATGGCAATACTTTAATTCAAACCAGGCCAATTAGTGGCATCTTAAAAAAGTTGCCAATACAGTTCCCTTCTCTTCAGAAGTAATGACCAGGCACCCCCTCTATTATCAGTGCATATACAATCTAATACAAAAAACCTAAAGGAGTGCCCTCATTCTCTGTCACATGTTTGCTTAGGGCATTTGTTTCCTTTCTTTTACGAATTTCATACAGATGTTCGTAATTACGATTTTTTTATTTTCTGTCTGTCTTACCTATGTAATAACAGCAGCATGAATCACAGGTTGCACAATACACTACTCTTTCTGAATTACAATTGAATTTATTTTTAATCCTAAAATTCCTCTTATTAATTTGGAACACATCTCCTTCCTTTATGTATTTGCAAAAATGACACATGCCACATTTACTCATATATCCAATCCTTTTCGTTGCTCCACTATTAAACCTTTCAAAGGAGTTTTTTAGACTCCTTCCCCTCCTAAATACCATTATTGGGCTCACATCTACAAATTGTCTCAAGTTCTTCTCCTGTTTCAAAAGTATCCAATTTTTCACTAAGACTTTCGTTATATCCATAATATCAATAGTAAAATTAGATATGAAGGGCATACTATAATTTCTTACATTTCTATCTTCACCCTTAGGCTTTCGAATACTGGCCAAGGCTCTTGCCACCCCCATAGTACCTTTTTTAGGCAAGGCTCAAAAGACAAACCCACCGCCGTAAATAGCACAAGTAACAAAAAACTGAGGGTAATGCTACTCAATGCCAGAAGTCTAAACCTCAAAATGCACGCACTCGAGGCACTCTTCAGTATGGAGAAAATTGGTATATGTGCAGTAACAGAAACCTCCAGAGAGCACCCCAGCTCTACCAGGCTGCAACTCATACCATAATTTCTGCCACAGAACCCAAACCGAAATACAAAAGGCGGGGGTGTATCTATATTCATCAAGGATACCCACACCTCCAGGTTAGTGGCACAGCACGATGCTTCAGAGATCATCCACGTGCAACTAACAACGGGCAAAACTGCAGTTCAAATTGTAGCTTGCTACAGATCACCCACCATGTCCCAGGACCTCCATTCCATTTTTCTGGAAACACTGGGAAACATAAAGGTCCTACCAAACATCTTTTTATTGGATGATTTCAATTACCCAAACATTAATTGGGAGAACTACTCAAGTACTAACTCCCTTGCCCAACATTTCCTAGAATTTATAAACTCAAACACACTGGTTCAACTGGTCAACACTCCCACCAGAGGTGACAACATATTGGACCTGGTCATCACCAACATGGGCAACCCCACGCTGGTTAGATCTGACCATAAACAAATCACTTTGGATATCCACATTCCGTCCCCACCTCTGGACATGGAAACCACCGTGAAAAACTTTTCAAAAGCAAACTTCACGTTACTTAAGACCAAGGTGGAAAGTTTCAAAGCCCCCATGCTGAAGGATAACCCTGTCCAAGCTGCAAAATCCTTTACTAATGCATTCTATGGGCACCTACAAGAATGCATGGATCGTGCCATCCCAAGCAAAACCAAGACTCACTCCTCCAAGAAAAGGAAACCAGTCTGGTGGACTCTTGCCATAAACAAGCTATACAATAGAAGGAGGAAACTAGTACAGCAAAGAATAAAATCCCAAGAAAGGAAGACATCTCTGATCAGTGTCAGCAAAAACTATGATCCCTCATAAAATCATCCAAGGTGAGCTTTGAAAGAAAAATTGCCAAGGACTCCAAAGATAACCACAAGGCATTCTTTAACTATGTCAAGAATCTAAGTGGCAATGCTCAGATCTGCTTGGAGTTAGTGCAGAATGGCACAAAATACACTGAACCAACCAATATCACCAACATCCTGGCAGACAGGTTCAGCACAAACTTCACCCCCCCCCTCACCCCCAAAAGGGCCCATAACCGTACCAGAAGACTGTAAAGTCCCTGAAATCACAGACACTCAGGTTAAAACAGCCCTCTCCAAAGCCAAAAACACAGCATCAATGGGACCGGACGGTGTCCTAGGCTGTGTCCTACACGAGCTCAAAAACGAACTAACTCCTCACATAAACACACTGTTCAAACTCAGCCTCTCCACAGGCTACGTATCCATAGAGTAGCGCACAGCAACAGTTATTCCGCACCACAAAGGTGGAACCACAACAGACCCCGGGAACTATCGCCCTATAAGCCTGACTAGCTTGGTCTGCAAGGCTATGGAGCGCATCATCATGGAACTCATTAACAGAGATATTGGGAACTCCAAACACTGGACCCTGCCCAGTTCGGCTTTAAGGGCAGATCATGCCTCCTAAACCTGGTAGACTTCTTTGAGACAGTTACCAAGGTTATAGACGAGGGAAAGGTGGTACACACAGCCTACCTAGACCTTGCTAAGGCCTTCAACACCATTCCCCATTCTGGTATTATAGACAACTCACCAGCCTGAACATAAACCCCTATGTCACAAGATGGGTTGCCAACTGGCTCACAGCCAGAACCCACATGGTGAGAGTTGTGGGAGCTAGGTCCAACTCTAAACCGGTTACAAGTGGCATTCCTCAGGGCTCAGTCCTAGGACCCCTCCTGTTCGGCATATACTTCTCAGAGGTACAGGTAAGCACAGGAGGACTATGGCTGATCAAGTTTGCAGACGACTGCAGACTAGGGGCTATAATTGACTCTCCAGCTGACACAGACATCCTCCAAAAGGGTCTCACTGAGATGAATACCTGGTGTCAAAATCATGGCCTTAAGCTAAATGCCAAAAAGTGCATAGTCATCCCCTTTGGAAAAAACAAAGTACCCACAAACTACAACATAGCTGGAAGTCCCCTAAATACGGAAGATGTAATAAGGGATCTGGGGACCCAAGTAGATAGTAATCTCACCTTTGATAATCACATTGCCAAAGTGGTTAGAAAATCCTTCTACGTGGCCCACCTAATCACAAAAGGGTTCCCATCCAGATCAAAAGAGGTCATTGTGCCCCCCTACTCATCACTCCCATCATAAAGTACAAACTCCTCATTTGGGATGTACCTTACAAGACACCTGCAACAGCTGGAAAGACCACAGAAGTACCTCACGAAGAGGACCTTAAACAGATGCCCTATGCAGCTCGACTGAAGAAACTCCAACTGTACTCGGTTGCATACCGCCTACTCAGAGGTGATCTCTGCCTGACATACAAGGCCATGTCCAACCCAGAATTGATGGACATGCTCCATCTAAAGAAAACCTTATCCCCTCGAGCCACACGCTGTAGGGATCTAAACCTCACCACAACAATAAATAGGACGTGCCGGAGGGATAGAGTTTTGTTCCAGAGACTTCCCATGCTTTGGAACAAGAAATTAGGCAGAGCTCCTCGCTAACACTCTTCAAAAGAAACCTTGACGAGTGGATGGGAAACAGAAAGTTTACCCCGGGGATCACTTCAGTGGCTGTGCTGGACAAAGGCACAGGGAGCTAATCTAAGGGGGCGGCGAAAGCCAACACATTCTGGCTAGGCTTATAAATGCCTTTGGGCAGATAGGTTCATAGGTAGGTACTAGGCTATGTGTGGAGTCCCACAATTGCAAATCTACACATGTAATCAATTTCAAGGAGGCCCATCCCTCCCTCGGAATGGGGAATATGTAATCTTGGTATACACTGATTTTTATAAATCATTTGGTGAGCATGAAGCATCCTTCTTGTTTTCCTATCTAATCTATCCAACATGTTTTGGAGCTAGTCAGTCACTCTAAAACTAAGTTAGGACAGGAAGAGCAAATTGGTTTATGGCTTGGTTTTTGTTCTTAGATATCAGCGCTGTTTTCAGAATTAATTTAAATCTTCTTAAGTATTCCTTACTAAGTTTTATCCACATTTGCTCATGTTTTATTGTTGGTCTTCATCAATTCCCAAATATTTATACACTCCCTCTTGCTCAAGTTCTTTTATATCACATTCTTGTCCCAAACTGATGTTTTCCTGGTGCTGCAGTTTTCCTGCTTTAAAGGTTGCTTCTGCACACTTATCAAGCCCAAATGACATTCTTATGTCATCTGAAAAGTTTTGACAACCTGCAGCTGTGCTTTCAGTTCCTCATTTGATGAGCTATGCAGTTTTAAATCATCAACAAAGAGAAGATGAGAAGTCTTTACACTTTGTTGTTTTTAGGAGCCAAATTGTAGCCATGGCCTAAGTTAAGTAAACAGCTTAATGGATTAATGGCAAGGCAGAATAGCAGTGGTGACAGAGAGTCACCCTGGAATAATTCCCCCTTTGAATTTTTATCCCTGGTGTAATAATCTGTCCTTTATCATAGCTTAATTGCAGAGTAGTCTGCCACTGTTTCATGGTCACCATAATGTAGTCAGTCAGTGTAGGGTCTATCTTATAAATTTTTAAGCATTCTTTTATCCATGAATGTGGGATACTGTCAAATGCTTTTTTATAGTGAGTCCATGCCATACTTAAATTCTTCCCCTTGTTACAGTTCTCCACTATGACTTTATTTAACAGCAAATGATTCTTTGTTCAATATGACTTTCTTTTATTGCCCTTTTGTTCTACTGTCATAATTGAGTTTTCTTCTAAATGACTGTAAACTCTGTCGGCATCAATTCCTGTGTATAGTTTATATGTCGTCAGGAGGCAAGTTATCGATCTATACTTTTTACGGTAGCTTGCAGGTTCACTCTTAAGGAGTATGGTTTTGCCTGTTGTTAGCCAGGTTGGTGTCTGTTCAGGGTGTGCATATAAATAGTTCTTCCTCATGTCTAAATCCTCTTGTAAAGATGTTAATACTTTTAACCAAAAGTTAGGTACTGAATCTGGGCCTGGGGTTTTCCAATGAGTGGCTTTTCTTAACTTTGTCTCAATCTCTCTGTCTGCTACTTCATCCCATTTCATATCCTGCAGCTTTAAAGTTCTTATTCTTTATTTTACTTCTTCTGTCCATTTAGCATCTTTGTTATGTTCCACAGGATCTTCATAGATATTTCTCCAAAATGTATCTACTTCCTCCTTTTTTGGCGGTCTTTCAATTCCTTTTACCTTATTTCCCAGTTCTCTGTAAAACTTTTTTGGGGCATCAATAAATTGCTTATTTTGTACTTTTCCTTTATATCTTCTAAGTTTTTCTGCTTGTGCTGAAATTTTTAGTTTGTTATTTGTGATAGTGCATGATGGATCCTGGTCTGTTCTAATACTGTGCATTGCTTTAATCACATCTAACTTTCTTAGTATTTTTGTTGATCTATTCCCTCTTCTATAGTCTTCTAAGAGTGACACTTCTTGTCTTAATTGCTTTATAGTTTTCTCTATTCGATAATTCCATAATGGTATGCGATTTCTCCCCTTCCTTTCCCTCACTCCCCCCGTGTTCTTGTGGTAAAATGTTGTCAGTTATTAATTTAGCAGCACAATAATATATCCTGCTTACTTCTGTTGTATCACATGGATCTCTGTGGACAGTTCTAATTGCTGCATTCATTTATTTTATTTATAGGGGTTTTATTGACCTTCTGAGGTCTATTTCTCTCATTGATCTTAATATATCTATGTCTATTAAATCAAGCAAGTCTTCTCTTAGCTCATTTTCTTCCAAACTGAGGCACACCCCTTGTTTTCCATTTCCTGTGGGCATTCTATAGAAAATTAGCACCCTCTCTTCAATTTCATCCTGTGCCATCATTTGCCTGTCATATGGGAACTCACTTGGCCTATAACTCCTCAACATTAACTACATCAGAGTTTCCACAGTTTCCTGTTCGTTTCCTTGCTGCCTAGCCTCAAGCGAATGTTTATACTGATTTCCTGTGGAAGGTTCCAAAATATCTCGATATGGCACCTGTCCAGTTGCTTCCTGTTCCACTAGTTTCCCCTTAATTTGGATATCCATTACTTTATGCATTTGATTTTGTACAGTGAATCCTTCACTTTGTAGGTACTCCATAACCTCAGATCTGATGGTGTTAATCTTCATTCCGTTCATCACTGATGGGTTAGGTTCCGAGCCCTCGGAACTGAGTCAGCTTAATATCAAGCTCGCGCCAGCCAAAAAACTCTTGAGCTAAGCTTCTACCTAAAATGCCCTTCTCCCTGTTACCTCAGATCTCGATTTCCCTGTAGCCGTAAAGCCGCATTTCAGCCAAACTCTCAGCTAAGTGGAAACTTTTTGATATCTTGTGGGAAATTTTTACATTTTTCTTCTCAATTGTGATTTATATTCATAACTCTATATTTACAGTTAGATTTAGACCTTTCACTCCTACTTCTACCCGATTGGTAATCTTTTAAGTACCATTGGTGGTACGGCCTTCTCTCTTTACCCTTGTGATTTTCCTTGAATACCATCACTGGTATTTCTTCTCTCTTTTCCTTTTCTGTCTAGTTGTGTGTTTTTGACTCTTTTGATAGGTATCGTGTGTATTCTAGACAGGTGTAGACATAGAGAAAGCAGAATTTACATTTTTTTCTGTAACCTTGATTGTTCTGTTTAGTTTTTCATGATGTCTGATAAGAAGGGTACATTGGGTTTCAAACATTGTACTTCATGTAACGGTCAACTTCCAAATAGTGACTCTCACGATGATTGTGTTTATTGCCTGGGCATGCCCCATCTTTCAGTGCAACCTCCCTGTGTGATTTGTCAAAGTTTCAGTCAGTGCACTCTGAACGAGCGCAAGAATAAGTTAATACTGAAGGGCCAAGCCCTTTTCAGAGGCCCTTTCTGTGACAGAGGTCTCAACCCCTCCTATTAAGGATAAGAAAAGGCCCCATTTGGTTCCCTCTTCACCTTCTGGGGACCAGGGTAAGTCTGTGAAACCTAAAGTGCCAAACTATCTTCGGAGCACAAGTCTGCCTCGCTGGCACCAACCTCATCTGCTCCAGTTACTACGACTGTTACTATATCGGCTCCAGCTTCGGCTCCAATACTCTCTCTGGCACGGTCTATAGACCTCTCCTTGCCTACTACGACTTCAGCACCGAGTGCCCCTTCGGCACAATGCACGCCTTCGATGCCCATCTCTGCAATGATGATTGAACCTTCAGTATCGGCTCCGAGTGCCCCTTCGGCACTGAGCTTTTTTATGGCCCTGACAAGAACGGGTTTGACCCCACTGCTTCCGGTCTCCAAACTTGAGACATTGGTGCCAGCATATTCCACACCATGGACCCAATACTCTCCATCCATAGACCTGTTTCTAGGCCAAGTATATAGCCAGTTCCTAGATCGACCTGACTCCCCATCAGGAGTATCCACTAGATCCACCGGGAGCTTGATGTGGTACGTCTTGTGGATCAGCTGTTGGCAGCCAGGAGGATACCCACTCCTTCCAGGACCCATCCTCCTGCAGGACTTGGGTTGACTTCTTTACGGACTCTGTCCTATTCTCCTTTGACCATTCCAGTTCCAAAGCTTTCTGCTCCAACGTCCCTTTTGGAACCCCCCATCTCTGCGCCTGTAGTGGACTTCACTGAGACTCCAGGACTGTCCTACTGGTCCTTTGTTCCTGATGAATCAGTCCTTCCTCAACCCTGTGGTTGGTCTGCAGGCTCTTGGTTCGTGGCACAGTTATGACTGTTTCTTCGGTTCCGTCCTTGGTGCCGAAGCTTTGTCTGCACCTATCCTGCTTGAGGCTCCATCCTCAGGAGTGGGTTTGATGGAGTGGGTTGTGACCCTGGTTCCGAGGTTGTCCTCTGTTCCGGGCTCCCATCCATCTTTGGGTGGACCTGCTTTCCATACTATGGAGAGTGCACTTGCTTCTAGAAGCATTCTGCCTATGTCGGATCCCCAGATTTCTCCCCCTGAGCTACAGCTGCCACAGGCCACCTCCCCGGGACACCAGGCAGGGAAGCCGCAGGAACCCCCGTTACAGGGTGCCCACTCTTCCGAGTCCTCCTCAGAAGCCCCCACTGTGGAGCCCCCACGGAAGAGGTCATGCAAAAGGAAGCACGTAGACTCGCCTGAGAAGACTCTAACAGAGGACATGGATTTCGATGGCGGTGAAGAGTCCCCATGGTCACCCCCCGATGATGTCTCCTTCGGAGACATCCTTGAAATGTTGAAACAGAGGGGTGACTGGAAGCCCATTAACCCTTCTTCTGAGGAGTCTGTGTTTCTGCAGGCTTTCCATGCCCGGCCATCTACCTCTTGGGTGACCCCGCCTGCAGACGAGCTAGTTCAGCTCATGGTGCAATGCGCCTGGAAGAACCCAGATTCTGTTGATGCAACCCCTTGGAGACCCGACAAGATACTTTCTCCACCTGAGGAAAACCCACATTGGTCCAGAGGTTTACCAGTCGATGCTATGGTGGTGGCAGCAGCCACGAAAAAGGATCTAGAAGAGAGCCCTATTGTCCACCCGCCCAACAGAGAATCCTGGGCCGTGGACAGATTAGGGAAGTGAGTCTTTGCATCAGCCATCTTTGCCATACGGTCCCTGAACTACTTGGCACATTTCACGAGGCTCCAAAGAGACTTGATCTCCGAACTCTCTGGAACACTCGCAGGACAGGTGTCTGACGAAGTAAGAGATAAAGTTTCCTCGCAGCTCGCAACCCTGGAATCAATCTCCAACTCGTCCATGAGGTTGCTGTTACATGCAACCAAAAGGGCAGCTAGAGCTGCGGGTTCAGGCATAGTTATGAGACGTCATGACTGGATGCGTATTTGTGACTTCGCGGATCCCTTCAAGTCTTCCTTTCTGAATGCTCCCATCAAAGCATCTTCCCTCTTTGGCTCCAAGGTAGAGGACACTCTGGCCAGGTGTGAACAGGATGGTAAGACCCTGTCTGCCGTAGGTCTACATTTTTCCAACCCTCAATGCTCCTTTTCCAGGAACCAGAGGAGTGGGAAGATGTGGCACAAAAAATCTCAGGGTCCTTTCCATGCCACGTGTGGTGATGCTACCCCCAGGAACGAGGGGGGTAACAATTCTGGAAGATGCCCCTATCGAGGCAGAAGGGGTCCACATAACCTATGCTCCAGAGACTCCTTCTCTGGGCAGTCTTACCAGCGCTCCTGAAGAACAGCCCAATTGCTTTCCTCTGGAAGCAGTCAGTCATTTTTCTCTACACCAAGCTGCCTTGCACTCTATTACTACCGATTGTTGGGTGCAGAATATCATTACCAGAGGTTACACTATTCCCCTCATCACTTATCCAAAACTTCCAACGAAACTTCCCGATATTCCGCCTAGTCAGAGGGAAGAAGCAGCTTCAGAAATACAAAAGCTGCATCAAAAAAAGAGTCATCCAATTAGTCCTACCAGACCAATGTAGGTCTGGATTTTACTTAAGATTCTTTTTGGTGCCAAAAAAGACAGGGGACTGGAGACCCATTCTGGATCTCAGCAGTTTGAACAAGTCTGTTGCCCAAGCCAAATTCCGAATGGTCACGGTTCAGTCCATTCTCCCTTTTCTAAGGGAGGGCAATTGGATGTGGTTGATAGATCTCCAAGACGCGTATTACCACATCAAAATGGACAAATGCTCCAGGACTCTGCTTCGCTTCCGGCTGAGAGCCAATCATTACCAGTTTCGTGGCCTGTCATATGGTCTCTCTGCAGCCCGCAAAGTGTTCACAAAGTGCATGGCAGTGGTTACCGCTCACTTGAGACTGCAAGGATTCTGGGTGTTTCCATATTTGGATGATTGGCTCCTTACTATCCCTACCAAGCATCTTCTGTTAACAGGCCTGCAATACACCCTTTCTCTTTCAGACATTTTGGGGATAACTGTGAACTGGGAGAAATCCAATCTTACTCCGGTCCAGCAGATAGAATTCATCGGAGCAGTCTTTGACACCCGATCCTATCTGATGTCGCACACAGCTCACAGACTCCAGAGATTGAGGCTCCAGCTCCGGGTGATACTCTGTCACAACAAAGTCTTTGTGAGAGATGTTCTTCAGGTCCTAGGATCCATGGCAGCTTCCATACCAATAGTGCCTCACATGCGAATTCTCAGATTGCTTCTTCTCTCTCAGTGGTACCCGAACCATCATCCTCTATGTTTTCAGATTCATATAACTAACTCTTGCAAGCAGGACCTTCTTTGTTGGATGAGGCCAGACACAGAACGTTGGAGCCGCCCATTCCAGTCCCCTCAGCCCAAGGCCATTGTGACCACGGATGCTTCCCTGATAAGGTGGGGGGGCCATTTCCAGGGAAAGACCATCCAAGGCGCATGGTCCACTTTGGAGGCCAACCTGCATGTCATCGTTCCAGAACTGAGAGCGGTGCTGTTAGCGTTGGAAGCATTCCAACCATTTTTTTTCCTTCTGTAACGATTGCAGTTCAGTCAGACAATATGTCAGTAGTCTGGTACATCAACAAGCAAGGAGGAACCAAGTCCTACCCACTGTGTCGAGAGGCCATGAGAATTTGTCAGTGGGCAATAGCTTTCAACCGCTTTCTGTTAGCAACACATATCCCGGGGAGCTCCACCGTGATTGCAGACAAATTGAGCAGATGTATTCTCTTGCCCCACGAGTGGTTTCTCAATCCCAAAGTAGCGGCAGAAATTTTCAGCCATTGGGGCCAGCCTTGCTGCGACCTCTTTAGCCTCCCCATCAAACAACAAATGCAGCAGCTATTTTGCCCTATTCCCCCAAAGGAGGAGTCCCCGAGGGACGCTGTAATTCACGATTGGCCCACAGGACTACTTTATGCCTACCCCCCCCCCCCCATTCCTCTGATTCCACAGTTAATAAAAGTTATTCGGTTGAAATGCAAAATGATACTCATAGCCCCCTTTTTGGCCTCGACAGGTTTGGTTCCCCTTCCTTTGGCCTCATCTGTTATATCCACCGTGGATTCTGGACCCTCTTCCAGCCCTGATTTCTCACCCCCAAGGGTTGAGTCACCCAAATCTGTCCATTCTCAAGCTTGACATTTTGGTTTCTGCACTTCCATTAGTTGCCAGGCAGGATGGTCTCACCTCACCTGTTCGTGACATTATTCTGGCTTCTCATAAACCATCCACCAGAAGACTATATCAGGACAAATGGAAAAGGTTCTCTACTTGGTCAAAGGAAAAGATGCTAGATCCATATTCTGCTCCAGTCACAGCGGTTTTACAATATCTGTCTTAAGTTTTTTGAAGATGGAGCTGCAGCCTCTACCATACGAGTGCATTTGGTGACGATTTCAAATTATCATGATGGGCTGGATGGTACTCCTCTCATATCACTGCGTTTATGTAAATCTTTTCTCAAAGGAGTCTCTCACATTAGACCTCCAATCAGACAGCCTATAGAGCCATGAAACCTCACATTAATTCTCCAGTCTTTGACTCAACCCCCCCTTTGAACCCGCAGCGAAATGTGACCTCAAATTCTTGTCATGGAAATCTCTCTTCTTAGTAGCCATCACGTCAGGCAGATGAATTTCGGAGCTTCAGGCACTGTGCACCAAAAAACCCTATCTAATCTTTCACAAGGACACAGTATCACTCCGGACGAATCCATCTTTTCTCCCCAAAGTTGTTTCTGACTTTTCCATCAATCATTCTATTGACCTACTTGTATTTTTCCCCAATTTTTCTAATAAAGGAGAATACTGTCTACATTCCTTGGATGTATACAGGCAATTGAGATTTTATTTAGACAGGACCAAAGCATTACATAAGGCTGACCAACTTTTCAATTCCTTTTCTGGGCCTAGAATGGGAAATTCTGTCTCCAAGGTCACTTTATGAAAATGGCTAAGGGACTACATACATTTCACTTATTCATTTGCAAAAGAACCTATGCCACAGAATATTAAAGCCCATTCGACTAGATCTATGGCAGCATCTGTAGCCTTTCATTCCAGGGCTTGTATGGATGATATTTGCGCATCAGCCACTTGGGCTAAACCCCACACTTTTATCAATCATTACAAATTGGATGTGGTCTCCAGAGGGAGAACGGCCTTCGACTCAGTGGTACTCAGGAGCGTTCTTCCATAAGGGCCGCCCAAGGATCTCAAGGTAGTTGGGGAATTCTGTCCCATCAGTGATGAATGGAAAAAAGATTAACAACATCAGATAAAGAAGTTATGTCATACCATAACGTTCCATCTTTGTTGTTGATTTTCTTTCATTCATCACTTCCCACCCTCCTTCCCCGCCAAAGGCTCCTGGTGGATACTTTGGGTCCAAGTGGTGTCTTAGGGCATTTGCGCAGAAATGGCCTCTGCTTTACTTGTATAATAAGGGCAAACTCGATCTGAAGTAACAGAAAGAAGGGCATTGTGGGTAGAAGCTTAGCTCGAGAGTTTTTTGGCTGGCGCGAGCTTGGTATTAGGCCGACTCAGTTCCGATGGCTGGGAACTGAACCCATCAGTGATGAATGAAAGAAGATCAACACAGATGGAACGTTATGGTAAGACATAACTTCTTTTTTTTTTTTATTTCTTTAACTTTTACATTGCTAATCTCCTTTTCTTCTTTTCCTCTGTCTTCTTATTTTTTGTATTGTAAAGTTTTCAATGTCCTGATTCCTTTGCCTATATTCCTCTTCAAATATCTTTGGTGCTGCTCTTTTTGTATTGGTTAGTTTTGCTTTCTCCTTTGTATAAATATTACACCATATTAAATCTCTCTTTCTTTGCCATGTCTATATTTCTTCAGATGTTTCCAAATCTTCCTGTTTCTCCTTACTTTGGGGACTCACTCCATCATGCTGGATGTAACCGGTATTAGACCTTCTACACTAAATCCTTCACTTCGCAGGCACTTCGTAACTTCAACTTCTATTTTTTTTAACTCTTTACTAATCTTCTTTTCTACGTTCCATCTTTGTGATGATATTTTTTTTATTGTAAAATTTCCCATATCTGGATGCCGTTGCCTGTATTTCTCTTCGAATATCTTTGGGTCTGCCTTCTTCATATTGATTAATTTGGCTTTCTCTTTTGCATAAATATCGCACTATATTAAATCTCTCTCTTTCCCATGTCCATATTTTTTTTTATATTCAAATATCACTAGGTTTTGTTGTTTATATTTTTGCACTTCCTCAGATGCTTCTTTTTCCAAACAGATCAAAGTTTCTTGATCTGTATACCGTTTTTCACAAATCTGTTGCATTAATGAATGCAAATTTTAATTTGAAGCTTCAGACAGTTTTTCTTGCGGAAGTATTTTTCTCATCTCAAATTTCTCTCTTAATCGTTTTGTGTATCTTGTGTCTGGAAATTCTGGTCTTTTTGCATAATAGTAACTACATCATTTCTTTCTTAACCTCAATAGTCCACTGTATCATCTTTATGGCTCTTCTTTGGCCTATCAGTTTTTGTGGACTTGCTACTACCTTCTACAGCACGGGGACCATCCTCTCCCTGGACTTGGCCTGTCCACATTGTAGGAATATTTCCATATTTTGAGGATTCTACACTGTCATTTTTTCTATATAGGTTGTCTGATGATTTCTTCTACTTTTTAATAGCCGCAAACATTCCCAGAGGTACTTTTCTATAAATGCCTTATATACCTGAATAAGATCTCTTAAATATCTATATGAGACACTGTACAAGTTCAGATATTTTAGTCTTTCATAACAACTTACATTTTCACATCCATGGATGCCCCTATATATTTCCACCATACTCTTTATAGTTTACTTATGCTTGTTTTCTCATAAGGTTTCCATTTTGTTTTTCCATACTCAGGTTTGGGTCTATTGTAATTGACAAACAATTACTTCATCATTTCTGATTTCCTAGACTGTATAGATCTTTTTATACAACCTGTAGCTCTATAACTATCATTAATCAGCTGGTTGATATGATTAGAAAAACTCAAAGCTGAATCTACCCATATACCTAGGTCCTTAAATGAATCTATGTTTAAATCATTGTGTGTTGTATTAAATATTCACCTTTTAATGTATGTCTTCCAAATCTCATATGCTTAGTTTTTGATTTATTTATCAGCATATTATTTTCTTGTGCCCAAGTGATCAGTTTAGTCTAATTGTTTTGTAGACATACCCTGTCTATAGCACATGTAATCAGTGTGCACAATTTCAAGTCATCTGCATACAGACAGTAGAACACCTCAGATGAAAAAGATGCGTCTAAATACAGTGTAAAGAAGTTTGGGCCTAGGAAAGCCTTGTGGGACACACTGACTGCGACTAAGAATTTTCACCTGTCTAATTGCTGTATGATACTTGCCTTGTCCTATTTGTAAGTCATGCAGCTGTCCGTCATCAATAGTACATCAATACCTTCTTCTTCTTCTTTCGGCTTTTGATCACCTTGTCCGCACATTATAGTACATCAATACCTAGTTGTTTTAATTACATTTAGTATAACAGTACATAAATTGCTTAATTCCTGCCTTCTCTCAAAATCCACTCCTCCTGAAATTTATCTTGCATGTAATTGTAATTTCCATGTATTTCTATGTAATTTGCTCTTTTCCTTTTCTAAAAATCTCGTTCAGTTATTTTTATCACTTTTTACACTATTTAATACTTTAAATACAGTTGGTTTAGATTTTGATTTCTAGGCAGTTCAGATCTTGTGCCCCCACTGAAAAGAATAATTTCTTTAATTACAGCTATTTGCTCACTCATTATTTCTGGCAGTGCTTTCTGTAGGGAATTTTAAAAATCTGCCATCTCGTTACACTCTCAAAAAACATGTTCCCAGTTACCTCTTTCTTGCCCATCACATCTGCAGTATTTGCTGCCTATATGAAGAAAAATGATTCTTTGTGAAGTCTTTCCGGAGTATAAAAGTGCCTATGCAGACACTCCATGCAAAAATTCTAAATCTGCTTGACCTTGTTATATACTTGGGAGACATACATGTTGTTGTTGTTGTGTCTTTCAGCTTTTCCCGGTTAGGGGTCGCCACAGCAGAACTCCGGTCCGCTAATGATTGGTAGTTGATTTTTACATGCAGAGTTACCAGCCCTAACGCACAACCTTCAACGAAGGTACGCCCATTCACGCATGTCTCCACGTAGAAGACGCTCTAGCTGAGAATCGAACCGGTCAGCATCTTACTGTGAGGCGACAATGCTACCGCAGCAATACATAAGTTCTCTTATTGTTTCCTTGCAAATTTATTTTCCAGTCTCTGCTCCCAATCCTTCCTAATCTCCACTGATTATTTGGCCTTCTAATTATCTCTTTTTTCATAACGGCTTCTGTTCTGGATTCAACTAAAGACTCTACTAGAAGAGATCTTTTACTTAGGAATGTCCCATCCCTTTCTGTTTGCGTATACTCTGATATCAGTCCCTTGTAGGTAAAGCAGTTTGTAACCTGCAGTGCAGACATCATCCCACTCTATTACCTTTTCTTCTCTAGTTATTTGCTCCCAGTACCATGGTTCCTTTGCCAGTTTTCTCCAGTAAATTCCAACCCCCTCTTGCCTGTTTTCTGTGTTCCTACTTGCAGTTATCCTTATTGGCAAAATTTCTTTTCTCCATTACTGTGTTGGCTTATTTCCTAGAACACTTTCTGCAACTTTATGAATATAATATTCTGCATGGTTTTTGATACTCTCCTCAGGGATCTGCATCTGAAACCCCCAGTCTCCTCCTTATTTCTTGACCTTATTGTTTCATCGTCATCCCTCTCCACTTTGAATTACAGTCTTCTGCTTGTGTTATGTTCATAGGTAGGTACTAGGCTATCGGCCGTGGGGCCTATACAAGCTGAGCCAAAAAGGTACCCTGGCTTTTGCCACCCAAGAAAATTATTTTCTTGTGCCACTGTTGAGCAGAGCCACAGAAGTGATCCCCGGGGTGAATTTCCTTTTTCTCATCCAATCATCAAGATTTTTCTTGAAGAGTGCTAATGAGGAGCTTTGTTTGATATAGATAGGTAGTTTATTCCAGAGTATTGGAAGTCTCTGGGACAGGAATCTATCCCTCCGGCATGTTTTGTTTATTGTGGTGACAAGGTTTAGGTCCCTAGAGCGTGTAGCTCGGAGGGATTGGGATTTCTTTAAGTGGAGCATGTCCAACAGCTCTGGGTGTGACATAGCTTTGTATGTTAGGCAGAGATCACCTCTGAGTAGGCGATATGCGATGGAGTAAAGCTGAAGTTTTTTGAGACGGTCTGCGTAGGGCATCTGTTTGAGGCCGGTAATCCTCTTTGTGAGGTGTTTCTGCATACAAGACTTAACTGCATAACTATGAAAAATCCCTTCAACTCGGGTGATCCTAAGCCATCTTGTTCTATAGGGGGAATCAACTTATCACATGTAAATCTTGCTTTCTTCCCCTCTCAGTCAGCTCTGTTAGTTATTGCCAACAACTTCTCCGGTTGATAAGTATACCTGACCTGTATATAAAATAAAAGGACTAAAAAATGTTTCACTACTTGGATCTTACTATTCATATCCATTAACAAGAGGATCCAGTGTCTCAATTTTTACATTATTCTGTGTTTAGTTTCTTCCCACGTATCGTTGGTTGCCATAACAGAAGCCTTTTTAATCCATTCTGTTTAAAACTCCAACTTATCCTTTCCCCATATATATGATATTGCTGTACCATTTCTTGTGTGGATACATAATTTACAGTTATAGCCTTTGTTTTATCTTTGGGCATCGGGCTGGCAACTCGGCACCTTAAAATCCACTGCCAATCATGAGCGGACCGGATTCCGGTTCCGTTGTGGCGACCCCTAACCGAAAAAAGCCGAAAGAGTATACTAAATAGCCTTTGATGTTAAGTTGTCAATCTCACCTTCATTCTTGCTGGATGGGTTCGGCTCCGACTCGGCCACTTACTAAAGCTTGAGAGCTTATTTTACCGGCTCGAGGCAACCCTATATCCCATGATGCTAGGCGATAACTCCCCAGATCTCGTTTGCCGCTTTCGCTTGCGAGGTGCGTATTTTTACCGGCACCTGGTAAGTCTTTAAATACATAGTTTTCAGTCACCGTTTTTTGGTTAGTTTTTTACCCAGTTGTTTTTCAGTAGTTAGCGACTACCTTTAATTCTATTCCTGTTAATACCTTCCCTTTTTTTCCCCTTATACCCCCCCCCACACTGTTAGGTTAGGCCTTAAGCCTGCCCCTTTCCTAATTATTCTTAGGGATCCTGTGGAGTGTTTGGGTGTGTCAGTATCCCAATTAATATTTTTATTGTTTTTTGAGTGTTGTGTGTGTGTGTGTGTTTTCTCTTTCCTTTTGTGATCCCTCGACACTGTTATGTCGAAGGAACCAAAGGAAACTAAGGTCTCAGGCATTAAGAAGTGTGACTCGTGCTGTCAGAAAATGTCTCTGACAGACGGTCACACTTCTTGTGTTTACTGCCTGGGACCCCTGCACCTGCAGGACTCTTGTTCTGTCTGTCATGCATTCAGTCCAAGAGTCCTGCAGGAGCGCAGGAACAAACTTATATTGAGGGGCTTGGCTCCCCGACTAAGTCTGCGTCGGGGAGGCCTTCGAAACCAGCAAAACCGTCGGCTCTGAGTACTAAGCCTTCGGCTGCTGGCTCTTTGTCTGTGCCTAGATCGGCTCCGGCTGGAGCCGATCCCTCTGAGTCACAGGTTCCTGTCTCAGCACCACTCGGTGCCGATACCTCTGAGTCCATGCATTCACGGTCGGCTCCGGCTGGAGCCGACGTGTCCTCGGCTCCTTTGGCTCCATCCATATCTAAGAAGAGGTCAAGATCCCCTTCATTGGAGTCCATCCATTCGGCTCCGAGATCCCGCCTGCTCTCGGAGCGGAGCCATCGGAGCCGATCTTCTCGGTCGTCCAGGCTTTCAGATCACGACCTTGAGAGAGTGGTAAGTAGGCTGTTAAAGTCTCAGGCATTGGCCCAGATGATCTGCAGCCCGTCTCAAAAGGACGGTAGCTATTACGACTCCACCTATTTTTCCTCCTTCGACTCTCCCTCAGAGTTCGGAGCCGGAGCTCCTCGGAGCCGTGACTGTTGTGGCGTCGGAGCCGATACCTCCCCCTTCAGCTCCTTCGTCTTTCGCTCCGATCTCCTCCTTGATGCCTTCATTGGACGGATCCGGGCGCCTGGTCTCTCTCATCGGCTCCGAGGGGGCGAGTGGCATTGGACCATTGTCCGACCCCGTTCTCCCTCTCGGAGCGTCGGCGCTGGTGAGCTCGGCCCCGACATCGGCCTCGGAGCCTTCCCTGTCGGTGCGGCCTGGGGTTCCTACCTCTTCGGAGTGGGGGCCCTCTGGCCTTTCTGATAGGGGAGCCTTCGAGGTGATGAGGAACGTACTAGCCCCAGGGCATAGTCAACAGTCAGCTCCATCAGCTCCTCCCACTACAGTGCCTGCTGATGTCTCTTCCCACTCTCTTGCTCCCGGACCCAGAGATCCAACACCTCAGGTTTCCCCACTGGGAATATCTTCCTCTTCCGAGGCTTCTCCTGACCTGTCAGCGGAACCACCAACTAAGAGGACATGTAAGAGGAAGCATGTGGACTCCCCTGAGTCCATTACATCTGACACCGATTTGGATGAGTCTGAGGGATCCCCAAAGTCCCCCTCTGAGGATGTCTCTTTCTCAGACATCCTAGAAATCCTAAAGCAGAGGGGGAACTGGTCTTCCCTTAATCCTTCCGAGGATGAGTCGGTGTACCTGGAGGCATTTGGTTCTCGACCCTCCACCTCCTGGGTGTCTCCGCCTTTCGACCCCCTTATGGAAGTAGTGGCTCGGAAGGCGTGGTCGGCCCCAGATTCGGTGGAACCCACCCCTCGGAGGCCATCTAAATTCATCACAGCACCAGTTGACAAACAATTCCTAACAAAAGGTGTACCGGCAGATGCCATGGTGGTGGCTGCAGCCACCAAGAAGGAACTAGCTGATGCTTCAGTACCTATCCATCCTCCTAATAAGGATTCTAGGACCATGGATAGGTACGGTGAGCGGATGTTTTCTTCAGCGACCTTTGCCATGCTGTCACTGAATTACTTGTGTCACTTCACCCGCCTTCAGAGAAATATTCTCAAAGAGTTGGGAGAAGTCTTACAGGATCCATCAGCTGCTGGGTCCCAGGATAAAATAAACTCACAGCTTGGAACCCTAAACTCGATTGTTAACTCCTCCATGCGTCTAATTTAATATGCAACCGATGGAGCGAGTAGGGCCACGGGCACAGGAGTGGCCTTAAGGCGTCACGCCTGGATGCGGCTGTGTAATTTCGCGGACCCTTTCAATGCGTCCTTCACAAATTCCCCTTTTGATGGTTAGGCTTTGTTCGGACCTCAAGTGAAAGACACCTTGACCAGATGTGAACAAGATGGCAAGACTCTTTCTGCCGTAGGAGTCCGTTTCTCCACCACTTCAAGACCATACCCTAAGGGTCAGAAGGGTGGGAAAATGTGGTTCCACAAATCTCAAGGAGTCACGCCTGATGCAAGAGGTCAGTTTACCCCCAGAGGCAGAGGGGGTAACAACAACAGATGCCGCCCTAGGGGCAGAGGGGGTCCACAGAACCAGGGTAGCAGGGAGCCTCTCTCTGACAAACCCTTCCAGCATCCCTGAGATGTTGCCCAATTGTGCACCTTCGGAGGCAGTCGGGGGAAGATTGTCGCTGTACCCAAAAGCCTGGCTTTCCCTTACTCAAGACAAATGGGTACAGTCGATCATATCCGAGGGTTACAAAATTCCCTTTATCCAAACCCCAATTCAGCAAAAGGGAACCCTTCCAGACATTCCACCCGGTCTAAGGGAACTAGCAGTACCAGAGATATCAAAACTGCTAGCAAAAAGAGCCATCCAGCCAGTCCCAGCAGACCAACTAGGATCCGGAATCTACTCAAGGTTCTTTTTAGTACCGAAAAAGACAGGGGACTGGAGACCAATATTAGATCTCAGCAAACTAAACAAGTTTGTAAAGAGAACAAGATTCCGGATGGTCATGCTACAGTCCATTCTACCCTTTCTGGGCAAGGACAATTGGATGTGCTCCGTGGACCTTCAGGATGTGTACTATCAAAATTCACAGGCGCTCCAGAAGGTTTCTCCGCTTTCGGCTGGGGGCCAGTCACTACCAATTCAGAGCCCTGCCCTTTGGTCTCACTACAGCCCCCAGAGTGTTCACCAAATGTATGGCAGAGGTTACGGCTCACCTGAGACGGCAAGGATTCCAGGTGTTTCCATATCTAGACGACTGGCTCCTCACTGCCACCACCAGGCATCAACTTCTCCAAGCCAGAGCTTACACCATTCACATTTGCAGAGGGCTAGGAAGCTCTATAAATTTAGAAAAGTCTGCCTTGTCGCCTTGTCAGTCTATTTCCTTTATAGGCGCCAACTTGAACACCGTACAACTTTCAGCAAAGTTAACAGATCAAAGGGTCTTAGATATTCAAAACCATGTCCATGTTCTTCTTCAGAGCGACAAAATTCAGGCCAGGTATGTCCTGAAAGTATTGGGTCTTATGGCGGCTGCCATAACACTTCTTCCCCTTGCACTTTTTTACATGCGTCTTCTACAGTGGATGCTTTTTGCCCAATGGTCTTTTCAGCAACTCCCCATGCACCACAAGATCATGATAACTCCAACTTGCAAAAGTCATCTGTCCTGGTGGATATTGTCCCCTCAAGTCCATCAAGGCAGACCATTTGTTCCTCCTCCCCTGGTCGCCACGGTGACATCGGACGCCTCCCTGATCGGGTGGGGGGGGGGGCATTTTCAGGGCAGGATGGTCCATGGCACTTGGCAACCTCTCGAATGCCACCTGCACATAAATGTCCTAGAGATGAGAGCAGTGCTTTTAACGTTGCAAGCCCTCCACGACTCTCTTCCCCTAGGAACTATTGCAATCCAAACGGACAATATGTCCGTAGTGTGGTATATCAACAAGCAAGGCAGGACCAAGTCCTATCCCCTGTGTCGAGAGGCACTCAGACTTTGGCAATGGGCGATCTCCTCTCAGCGGTTTCTGATAGCAACGCATATCCCCGGGAAGTCCAACATCATAGCGGACAGGTTGAGCAGAGCTATACTCATGCCACATGAGTGGTCTCTCAAACAATCTGTGGCGGAAGAGATTTTTCAGAAGTGGGGCCTTCCTTGCTGCGATCTTTTTGCTACACCCCAAAACAGCAAATGCCTCGACTTCTTCACCCTCTTCCAGGCCATCCCCTCAGAGACGCTCTAGTCCAAGATTGGCCTCGGGGACTTCTCTATGCCTTTCCACCCTTTCTTCTAATCCCACAAGTAATTCAGAAAGCAACCGCCTTGAGAGCCAAGTTGATTCTCATTGCTTGATTCTCATTGCCCCTTATATTGGCCTCGATAGATATGGTTTCCGTTCCTACATCGTTATCTTTTGGTACAGCCTTGGCATCTGGACCCAGCTCCAGATCTGTTGACCCATCAGTCGGGGCAGCTGCACCAATCCCTAC
Organism: Protopterus annectens; assembly: GCF_019279795.1. Taxonomy (NCBI): domain Eukaryota; kingdom Metazoa; phylum Chordata; order Ceratodontiformes; family Protopteridae; genus Protopterus; species Protopterus annectens. The sequence continues at coordinate 72,667,748 of NC_056738.1, forward strand.
ATTCTCTCCACCTCACTGCTTGGTTGCTCCACTTCCGTCCTTAGCCAGGCTTCCTATGATTTCTAATCCCGTCCGGGATATCATAGTAGCTTCCCTTAAATCTTCCACCAGAAGGATTTACACTAGTAAATGGAAACGTTTCTCCTTCTGGGCAAAGGCAAGGAATATAGATCCCTTTACTGCCCCAATTCTTTCGGTCTTAGACTTTCTAGCCGAAATTTTTCATTCACGGTCTTCTGCCTCTACAGTAAAAGTTCAGTTGGCAGCCATATTGAATTTTCATACAGGCTTATTGGACCACAACATCATGTCCAATAAGCTTTGCAAAGCTTTCCTTAAAGGTGTCTTTTTTCTTAAGCCTCCGATCAAAGACCCTCCACCTCAGTGGGATCTTAATTTAGTCTTAACATCCTTGATTCTTCCCCCCTTTGAACCTGCGGTCTCCTGTTCATTGAAATTTCTTTCCTGGAAGACACTCTTCCTAGTCCCCATTACTTCTGCTAGGAGAGTATCTGAGCTTCACGCCGTCTGCATTCGTCCTCCCCATTACTTCTGCTAGGAGAGTATCTGAGCTTCACGCCCTCTGCATTCGTCCTCCCTACTTAATCTTCCATAAAGACAGAGTTTTTCTAAGGACTAATCCATCCTTATTACCCAAGGTGGCTTCGCAGACAAATTTAAATCAGTCAATTGATCTCCCAGTTTTTTTCCCAAACTATACTAATAGAGTGGAGCAAAAGCTACATTATCTAGATGTTCACCGCCAGCTCCGATACTATTTGGATAGAACCAAACAAATAAGGAAGTCTGATCAACTATTTTTATCGTATGCAGAAAATAAGAAAGGCCTTCCTGTTTCTAAGGTAACCCTATGTAGGTGGCTGTCTTCTGTGATTACATCTATTTATCAACTCAGAGGCAGGGAATTAACTTCCTAAGCCAAAAGCCCATTCAACTAGAGTACTAGCTACATCTACAGCTTTTCAAGCTAGACTACCAATAGACACTATCTGTGCGGCAGCCACATGGGCCTCTCCTCATACCTTTGTTTCGCATTACAAATTGGACATGGCCTCCAGGGACAGAGCAAAATTTGGTTCCACCATTCTCAAGAGTCTGTTCCAATGAGCCACCCAGGATGAAGGTGCTAGGGACGCGGTCCCATCCAGCAAGAATGAAGGCGAGATTGACAACTTAACATTGAGAAGTTATGTACCTACCATAACGTTCCATGTTAGTTGTCTTCTCTTCCCTTCTTTCTTGCGTCCCACCCACCATCCCCCTAGCCTGGACAGACCGAGAAGATCTTCCCTTCCTTGAAGGGTCCTTATATTCCCTCGTTTCACCATCTAGGTGTCCTAGGATATATATAGTGTAGATAACGATTTTTGGGGGGTTTTATCCCTCTTCCTCCTCCTTCCAGTTGGAGGATTTTGTTTTATTGGCCTATGCTAGGTTTTTCAGCTTCCAAACGAGATCTGGGTAGTTATCGCCTAGCATCATGGGATATAGGGTTGCCTCGAGCCGGTAAAATAAGCTCTCGAGCTTTAGTAAGTGGCCGAGTCGGAGCCGAGGATCGGCTCCGAACCCATCCAGCAAGAAAGAAGGCGAGAGAAGACAACTAACATGGAACGTTATGGTAGGTACATAACTTCTCATTTTTTCTTTATTTATGTTATAACCTGAAAAGATAGGAAACTCGCAAAATGTTCCACAACACCGAAATGTCCTTTTCTGGAATTAAGTACAAAATAATAAATATCATCTGCAAATAAAGGCAACTTTTCTTGATTACCATACCAACTAAATTTCTGAGTCCCTTGTTTTCATTGCTAATGGCTATAAATGTAATGCAAGTAAAAGTGAAGGAGGACACCCCTGCCTGGTCCTTCTGTTCACACACATTGGAGAGGAATCTTCCCTCTTTAATTCTTGTCTCTGATCCTTCATGATTTCTTCTTATGGCAGCAGAGGGACTTTGAGAAGGATAAGTGGCATGGAAAGAAAAAGGGCAAGTCAGAAAAGGCCATCTGAAAACAGCTGAACAGGTCTATCTTGAACAATCATGATTCTTTTCATGTCCTGGGAGTGTTGACTGATTATTTTAAGAGAATATTTGGGAAAGATTATTTGAGATAGATGAGCTCTGAATACTACCTCTTCAGCTGACAGAACAGAATTAAACAATTACCCGCCTTTCAGAATCAAGTACATTTGTCATGCTTCTAACTAGCTTCTGGTCCAGGGGCCGTAAAAAAGTCATAGGTTCATAGGTTGATACTAGGCTATCTGCCCTAGGGCATTTATAAGCCTAGCCAGAGTGTGTTTGGCTTTCGCCACCCTTTTAGATTAGTTGACTGTGCCTCTGTATGGTAGGACACAGAAGGTAGCCCTTTTAAGGTTAGTTTACTGTACCTCTGTCAAGCAGGGACACAGAAGAGATCCCAGGGGTAAACTTACGATCTCCCATCCATTCATCAAGATTTCTCTTGAAGAAGGTCAGTGAGGGGCTCTGCCTAACATGGATTGGGATTTTGTTCCAGAGTGAGGGGAGCCTCTGGGATATGAATCTGTCCCTCCAGCATGTCCTATTTATTTCTGTGCTGAGGTTCAAGTCCCTGGAGCATGTAGCTCTAAGGGATTTGGATTTCCTGAGGTGAAGCATGTCCATTAATTCTGGGTTGGACATGGCTTTATACGTCAGACACAGATCGCCTCTGAGTAGGCGGTACGCAACTGAGTAGAGCTGGAGTTTCTTTAGCCGAACTGCATAGGGCATCTGTTTGAGTCCCTTGATCCTCTTGGTGAGATACTTTTGGGGTCTTTCCAGTTGATGCAGGTGTCGGGTAAGGTACATCCCAAACTGGGCATTGTACTCAATTATGGGCCTGATACGTGATGAGTAGAGGGGCACAATGACCTCTCTTGATCTAGATGTGAACCCTTTCGTGATAAGGTGGGCTATATAGAAGGTCTTTCTAACCACTTTGGCAACATGATTGTCAAAGGAGAGATTGCTATCTACTTGGGTCCCCAAGTCCCTATTTACTTCTTCTCTATTTAATGGATTACCACCTATGTGGTAATTTGTGGGCACTTTGTCAGCCAAAAAGATCTGAGGAATGGGTCCAAATAGTTGCACCATTCAGATTAGTAAGAAAGGAATCTACATCTTTTTATTGGGCTGTTCTGCCTGTGACCATTGAGAGGTTTGCATATGTACCAAACAAAATAAGAAGTTTAAAGCTGGTAATATGGATATATACTACTATATGTTCTGTTCCCACTTTTAGTTAGCTAAACTGAACAGACTGTTTAGGATAACAAAAACAGGGCAACTATGTTGTGATAGTTTGTTAGAAGAAAGAAATGGGTGCAAAATTAACTTTATATAGATATAATTTAGTCAAAAAATGGGGGCTATACCGAAAACAACAGCAAACAAAATGCTCCACAAGGATGGCGTGCAGGGTCAAACCAACAACGTAAAACCACCAACAACCAGCAAAAACGATAGTGAACACATAGCAAAAACGATAGTGATACCGAAAACAAGACATAAAAAGAGGACAACTGGATTCACAAGCTGGAATCCTTTTTAAAAGATCTTGAACTAAATTGAAAGACCAGATGAGGTGTAGCCTATTTCTGTGTTTTACTGCCATCTAGTGGAGAAATGTTTTATTGACAAATTACCAAGCTATTTTGTACCTTCAGTTTAGAATTTGAAATTAAACAAAATGTATTTTTTGAAGTAATGTGCAGTATATTGATTGCTGAAAAATCTGTTACCTTTTGAGAGTTAATGTGCTTTTACATTTGTGTAATAATTAAACAAAAAATGTTTTTAAATGATACTACAGTGACATTGTAGAACAGGATATTAAGTGGAAAATGGATGACCTTTGTAAAGCTGTAAAACAAAAATGTGTTTGAGAGTTGAAGCTAGGGGTATAATCCACCTTTTTCCTGCAGTAAAATATTTAAGATTACGTCTAACTTCTATTTAGTAGTACAATGGAACCAGAAGAAGGCATTTTCTGCAGGTGATACCATCACAAGTAGACATTTATATTGCTTGTCAGTATTACTTCAGGTATATTTAACCACTGTCATTGAGTTCTGAGTAAGTGTTTTAAATATGTTCTGTTGCAGTGGTCTGATCCAAGAAGAATTTTCATCCACAGCTTAGGTTAGAGACGCACCAATTACAGGGGTACAAACAAATTATAATCAAACAATCAAAAGCAATCAACTAGACGTTTTTTAGACAAGTGGAGATGTAGAGCATTTGGCACACAAACTTTAGGGCAGCACAGGATTGGCCCAGAACATACTGCTGTTTGCTGACATATTTAGTCCACAGCTTGTATCACCATTGATGACAATTTTCTTGACTAATGGAACACTGTTTAAAAAATATTAATTGAAGTATTGGTCGTTTTCTTTGCAGCACTGTCATTTGTATGTATTTATTAAATGTCCATGCAACTTGGGTCTAAACAAGGGAAAGTGTTACATTTCCCTGACTTAATATGTTTAATGAGAATATAGCAGAAACTGTTTTGCTAAACGTCTTCTCACCCAAAATCAGGACAAAGGCAAGCCTTTGTTTTTGAGGGGAGTATCACTATTGGTTCCAAGGGATCACTATTCCTTAAAAACCAATAGTGACAATACCCTCTAAGTATAGATACTTTCAGCGATGTTTTACAACAGTAGCCCCTAGGGTTGCCACCTCACATAAGGCTAATTCCTGGAGATGCTGTTGTAATGTTAAACACAAACCGTATTGTTTGGCCTAAGTGCTCTCTGGGAGACTGTCAGTCTTTGATATGATAATATTCATAATGATTGTACAGCGGATACTGTGTACCGGAAAAGTTCAAAACAATAACAGAAATTAAAAAAAAAACTGTAAACTATTCAAATGTTCATTCTGTGTGCTTTGGTAGAGTCACAAAAACTACTTGCGCTTAAAAAAGTATATTTTCTGATCAGATCTTCCAGCCACCAACAATTTGGGTGTCTTCATCAAGAATTCATGAAACTGAGAACAACTGTACCTTAAATTTTCGCACACCTGCAGCTCAGCTCGCAAAACACCAAGTCCCAGACAATTTCTTTCTTTGGTCCACAAAGAATTCATCACACTAAAAGTTCGTTCACATGAAGAATTCGACACCGGTATAGAAAATGTGAAGGATACAACTTTAAAGAGTTCCTCACCACACTTCCTATGTGTCAGTTTTGCGAAAAATCCTTCCATCGATTGACCACTCATTCATTTTTTTCCACCAGCTCTGTTTGAATGTCACACAAAATACAGTAGTCATCATAGTACTTGTCTCTGTCTATGTCAATGTGCAACTTGTCTGACAGTTCCTCTAATAAGCTCCACATCACTGGTTCTTTCAAGGTTAAAGCTCTCTGCTTGAAATTCGGAATCCTGGTAATTGTAGCACTTGTCTAGGTAGTTTAAACGCGTGTTGTAGAATTGATCAGCATCAGCTTCGAAGTGCCTTTTCTTATCCTGTGGAATTCTTTTAAGCATGTTTGCAGCAGCCTTTCCATACAATTTGTCTTGCTTGCAATCTGCAATTTTCTGTCTTACTCCAACCATATCACACAGTTCGGAACTAGCAGTTTGATCGACTCTAACATTAGCACACTACTTTGAAAGACCTGCATAACATTCTGTAAGAAACAGCAGTATACTCTAGGTATGGACTCTCTTTCTTTGTCTCTAAAGGCATCCCAAATTACGTTGTGGTATTCTTCTTCTCCCCATGAAACAAAGTAAGACTGCAAAGCAGGCCATACTAGAAGTATTCTTTCAAGTGATGGAAGTAATGATAACCATCTTGTTGGTACATGACGAAGAATGTCTTGAATTGCCTCACTGCTTTCATCTGAATCTTCATAAAAGTCTAACAAACCATGTTTTATTCCTTCTTATTTTGAAAAATACTGCACTTTAACTAGAAAAAGTTTAACACTTCCTTTGCTTGAAGAGTCAGTTGCTATTAAAAAGTACTTTGATTCTGGTAAGTCAGACATCAACTGTTCTTGGGAAGCAGGGGCGAGAACATTTTCAATTATATTAGTTGCTTTCAATCTGCCACAAGCAATCTTTTTTGCAATACTAGATCCTGGGAAAATAGTCCCCATTATCGTGTTACCACAATCTTGACTTGCATAGCTGTGATGATGCTTAACACTGTGGTAAGTTAGAGTTACTTCAACAGCTGTTATAAGATCGTCCTCTCTGGTATTTGGTTTTCTGAAGAAGCTCGTCATGACTGTATTTTGCGTAATCTGCTTTACATTTTTATTATGTTTCTCTGATGTTGCATGCATTACTACTGATCTGTGTCCCTCGTACTTTACTATAAATGTGTGATAGGAAATTTTGCATTCTGCTTCAGACTGTTTTCTTGCCCAACCAATCCTTAAAATCATCTTCTTTTAACCATTCATAATTGAATGAACAGTGATACTTCTTTTTTCCCTTCATACAACTTTCAGATTCAGAATCCAAATGCTTTGATTCAGCCATTACGACTTGCGAGGTTTTATTGATCATGAGCAGTGCAGCCAAGGCAACAAATTAAGTACATTAGACTCTTAAGTTATCCAGCACCAGTGGGGATTGGTACAGTACAGATTCTGCCTCTGGGGCAGCAGGCAGCTATAAGGTCGATCTTAAGGTGTCATACACGGATGATAGTCCAGCCACACCCAAAAACATGCAGATGTAGAGCTGTTAACTTTTTTTATGGATAAGAAATTTTTTGTTTGGAAAACCAACCAAGGAAAGTGAAATACATAATAAAACTAAGGAAATGGTTAATCAGGTTTTTTATTCCCCTATTCTTGGTAGATTCCGGATAAGTGTCGTTTCCGGTTGCTAGAGAGTTAACTCTTAAGAACAAAAAATCTGGACAAAACAGTAAATAATGGGCAATATTTAAAAACTGTCCCTATTTTTGGGACTTTGTTGCACTTTTATTTATGGCTTTGTCCAGATTTCTTGCTGTAAGAGGTTGAGAGAGGTATGGAGTGAGAGAGAGTGTGTGTGTGTGTGTGTGTGTGTGTGTGTGTGTGTGTGTGTGTGTGTGTGGTAGGTAGCATGCTCCTCAACAGTTCAGATTTTTGCCCCATATGTCTGCCTGTCCCTCATAAAAAGAACTGAAGTTGCTAAACAATGACAGACGTTTGAGTTTTAGACTTCATATTCTTTAGAAAAATGCATACCAACACAAATCCTGTTATTCTAGATGATTTAAAACCTATAAATGCTATTTTGTGTGCTTTCTCTGATTAACCAGTCATTCGTTTATCTAGCTTAAGGTCCAGTCCCAGCGAGACCAGATGAGAGGGAGTCTATTGTAAGTGAATGAAGCTACAAGTGCTTTGCAGCTAAGAAAGAATGTGTAAGATATAATATTCTACAGCAATACAATGGGCTGTGGAATACTAAGACTTGAGACTTAAAAAAAAAAAAAAAAAAAAAAAAAAAAAAAATCACTGCAAGACACTGGGCCCCATGATCGGGAGAGTGAGTGCGATGTGTGCATGAATGCAGAAGTCAAGTTGCATACCTCTCAACCTCTTAGAAAGAAATCTAGACAAAGGTATAAGTAAAAGTGGGGCAAAGACCCAAAATTAGGGACAGGTTTTAAATATTGGTCTTACAAACTTAGCATGAATTTTCTGAAGGGTATGAAGTCTGAAACTCAAATGTCTGTCATTATTTTCTAACTTCAGTTTTTAATTATTTGCCACTAATATGCCAGAAAACCACAATTTTATGAGAAACGGATAAAAAATATGAGGCAAAAATATGAACATTCTGCGAAAATCTGTACAGTTGAGAGATATGTGTGTATGTGGCTGTGTGCGTGTGAGAGGGAAAGAGACAGCAATGTATGAATGAATGCGTAAGTGGGTGTGCAGCGTTTGACAGACAGTGAGAGCAATGTGTGAATGAATGCAGGTATGACTGAGGAAGTGACCGTATGTGTGTGTCTGTGTGTAAGACAGATCAGGAGAGAGAGAGAGAGTTAGCGCGATCGTGTGTGAGTGAATGCCGGTTGCTTGACTTCCAGTTAAGCGAGAGTGTAATGTCATTATTCGTGGACATTTCAGAGTTTTTTGAATTACTTCCAAGAGACGGGAGATGCTATAAAAATCCTGGAGACTCCATGGAAATCCTGGAGAGGTGGCAACCCTAGTAGCCCCCCAGCAGTTTTGCGCAGGAATGGGTGTGTCCATAGTGATCAGCATGCCTAACAGCCGTGATGTAGCATGCAAATGATGCGTGACTGACATGTTATGCAGATTTGCCTATGACATCACGAGTAGTTTACCTGCTTCCTCAAAGTAGTGCGATCTCGGAGTTGGTATGTTTGTATTTATGTACATGGGGGGTCCAGGGGGGCTGGCTCCCCCGCAAAAAAAGCGCAGAGAAAAACTATTTGTGAGCTGCTTGGATGTCTTTGTCACAAACATTTATATACACGGGGGGGGGGCCTGGCCCCCCTGCAAAAAGTGCAGGGAAAAAAATAATTGTGAGCTACATGGATAACTGGATGTCTTTGCCGCAAACTCTTGAAGCCAGAGGTTGAAAACATCAGATTCAGATTATGTATATTCATTTTAACACTGATTTTCAGACAATAACAAAAAAATCAAATAGAACTTAAATAGTAGACTGTTAGGCAATAACAACGTTTAAAAAAAAACAGTGTAGAAAAAGATAAAAATTACAAAATAATACACTCTGAGCAGTCCCTCTTATAAAAAATAAAGTAAGTGATTCTATTTTGACAGCAAGGTTAATTTCTCTTTTAATGTTTACCATATGCCGGTAATAAAGAATCAATATTCATGCGGACTTCTCCACCGTCTTCATGTTTATTCTTGTGGGCAGCCTGTTGGGCAGGGTTTGGGCGGGCCTTGCTACTGTGCATTGAGGTGGATACTGTTGTGAAACACTGCCCTTCTTTCCTGTATGCTTTTGGAGGGGGCAGGGTCTGCAGATGCATTATCTTAAAGGTTAATGAGCCAAATGTGAGAGAGACATGAGCTATAACAAGGCATTAGGTAGTTGGTGTTTCCACAGCTTGTGTAGGAATGTGTATGTGTATATTTTATTAACTTAAGTTTACAGTGTATTGTTATTGTAAGAAGAATTCAGGTGACTGCTGGTAAGTAGTAGTCTAACATGGGGATAAACCTATCTAGCCCAGTTGCCTTCTAGCTTAAATGATAAGTAGATTTGTGTGCGTTTAACTTTGGGTCAAGCTGCTCCCTCAAAGATTTATGCTGTATGACCATGTTTGTTATATTACTGTGCAAGTCTTTAATATTTGCTTGGCTTAACATCTGAGGTGTGCTGAAGAGCATAGACTTAATTGCTAGCTTATTTTTTTCTTTTGCCAGTTTTAACCGTTCTAGTATCTGTTCCTTACCACTTCTTTATTTATCCAACAATCAACTAATAAACAAATATGTAATATGTTATAACATGATAAACACCCAAAATATGTTTGAAATGCAATCATCATGATACGCATTTTCATAATTGCTGAGCAATCAGTTTGTTTTCGGTACTCATTTCTAGTACCTTTGTCAGCTAAGGTAATCACACAGCTAAGTATTAATACAGTTCTTTTTTCAACTGATCATCTTTAGTTTATAATCTCTTATGTATTTGAGTTTTGGTATTCCATTCTTTAATGATGCCTTCTAATGTCATTGAAGGAAGGATTTACTTGCATGCACAGCATTAGCAGTAGAAAAAATATACTCATAATCAAGGTTACTAATCAGTCCATCTAGAAATCCTGGAAACTACAGACCCATAAGTGTCACTAGTCTTATATGCAAAGCCATGGAAATAATTATCATGGAAATTATCAGTAATGATATAGTAAACCTCCAGACTCCGGACTCAACCTGTTTAATCAACAGCATGTCATGCCTTCTTAACCTGGTGGACTTCTTTGAGAACGTCACCAAAGCAATGGATGAGGGCAGAATAGTTCACGTACCCTACCTTGACCTGGCTAAGGCATTTGACACAACACCCCACTCAGGGATTGTTGACAAACTCTAGAGGTTAGGTATAAACCCATATGTCACCCAGTGGATAGCTAACTGGCTCACAGACAGGACCCAGGAAGTTAAAATTGGGGATTCCGCATCTACAAAGAGGACAGTCACAAGTGGAGTCCCTCATGGATCAGTCCTTGGACCACTCTTTTTTGGCATTTAGTTCTCTGAAGTCAAGGCCAATGTCAGTGGTCTCTGGCTGATTAAATTTGCAGATGGTTGCAAATTTTAGGAGCTGTCATTGAATCCCACACCAACACAAATGTTCTCCAGGAAGGGCTGACACAGACAAATAACTGGTGTCAGAGCCATGGATTAAAACTAAATGCCAAGAAATGCATAATAGTATCCTTCAAGAAGTCCTCCACCCCTGGTAACTGTCATATTGACAGCACACCCTTAGAATTGACCCAGTAGTCAGGGACGTAGGAACACACATAGAGAGTAATCTAGCCTTTGACCCTCATGTGTCCACAGTAGTAAGGAAATCATTCTATGTTGCACAACTTATAAACAAAGGTATGGCATCTAGGTCCAAGGAAGTCATTGGTTCACTGTATCACTCACCTATCGTTAAGTGCATTGTCCCCTTTGTTGTGTACCTATCCAGGCATATCCAAAAATTGAGCGTCCACAGAGGTTCCTCACTAAAAGAATACTGGTTGTAAGTAAAATGTCCTATGCAGACTGCCTCAATGCCCTATCCATGGATTGTGTCTCCTACAGGCTATTGAGGGGAGATGTATGCCTGGCATACAGGGCATTGTCAGACCCCATTGTGATGGACCTCCTGCATACAAGCAAAACAAACAACAAACAGCACTAGAATTACCTTTTCTAAAGACTTAAACTTTGCCTGTGATTCAAGTAGGACCTGCTGGAGAGACAGGTAGTTATCCCAGAGACTACCCTATCTCTGGAACAGGCTCCCCATCCAGTTCAAGTGTAACTTGGACAATTGGATGGGGAACAGGAAGTTCATCCCTGGCTTCGCACCTATGTCTCTAATGGACACAGACAAGCTGTAAATGTTTCATCTCCCAGGCCCCTGCTTGTAAATGTTTTATCTCCCAAGCCCCTGCTTACACGTATCAAGGGTATCAGAACCTGTCAGAGATTTGGGATGCATGACTAGGCTTTAAAAGGCCGTTGTAGTCGTTAGCCTGGTGAACACCTATGAATCCCAACATAATTCCCTCTATAGCTTATATTAGTGTTTGATGTTTTCTCTGTAGAGTTTCCAAGACAAATGCTTGGGTACATAGTTTTGCCATGACATTTCCATTGCAGTTCCAGTGTCTGTAACTTCTGTTTCATCTATAATTACTGTGGCATCTTCAGCTGTTAGAGCGGTTAGGTTTCTGTCTTTAAGTCTTTGTTACTCAAAAAAAATCAGCTTCTCTATTCTACAGCATTGAATTGCAAGTTGTATATTTTTTGTAATACCTTAACTCTGTGTATTAAGTGTACCAATTCATCTTTTAATGTGGGTGAACATGAGCAAAACATACCTCTTAACCTCTTAGCGCAAGAAGTCTGGACAGAGCCCCAAAATCAGGGACATGTTCTACTTATTGAGTATATAAATTTAAAAAGTTGCCAGAATAACAAGTTTTGTGCTAGCAAGTCTTTTTTTGAAGGATATGAGGCATGAAACTTCAAACGGTTGTCATTTTTTAAAATTAATTTAATCCACAATGATTTCCCAGAAAAGAAGAATAGGAGGCAAAGATTGGACTTTTGGCTAAAATATGTAGAATTGGGAGGGTTTTTCCTCCTTAACCTTCTTAACTTCTTTGTTGTATAAACCTTTATTTTTTTTAAATCTTTTTATTCAAGTTTAACAATAACATCAACCAAATTGTATGCAATAATTAACAACAAAATCAAACAACTATATATAATCACACTCTTTGCCCATTCAGAGATAAACTAGGATAACGTTTGGATAATATGTGTTCAAACAACATCTTCCAGTATTCCATAAAGTAAGAGTGGAATTTCAAACTGTAAAATAGGTATTTGTGAACTAATAAGTGTTTGATAGCTAAGCGTTTAAATCCATCCCATGAAAGTAGAGACCTGTCTTTCCAGTTGAGTGTAATATAATATTTAACTAGAACAAAAAGAGAGATTAAAATACGAAGTTGTAAATTGGACAACTGTGGGGAGGGGGGGGTGTAGTAGGGTAAACTTTCAAGACAGGGTAGACTTCTCGTAACCCATTTTTTGCAGTTGAACCCTTAAGGAGCATCAAAGTTTATAGGTACATTTACAGCTCCAAAAATATGAATAAGGTCAGCTTTTTGATTAGGACAGAATGGGCATAAAGGGGAGGCATTGGTAAAGATTTTATTTAAGATACATGGAGTTAGATTGGCATTATTTAATAACATGAGTTGAGTATATTTAAGTTTTTTAAAGGGAATTAATTGTGAGGATAAGTGAAGATTGAGAAATTTGACTAGCTGAGATTGAGGGTTCTTGGTCATGCTTATATGTTGAATGAATGACATCCGTTTCAGTTTTAATAGTACTAATAAGTTTATAGGAGCTGGTAATCATTTTCTTTTTAAGCAAGAATAGATTCCATAGAGATTGGCAGGTTTTAATATCATTTGAGGTCAGGGTAGGTTCCTCCAAGATAGTGTGACAGAGTTCCTTAATTTGTCTTAGGTTCATAGGTTCATACTAGGCTATCTGCCCTAGGGCATTTATAAGCCTAGCCAGAATGTGTTTGGCTTTCGCCACCCATTTTAAATTTATTTTGCTATGCCCTTTTTCGAGGTTAGTATACTGTGCCTCTGTCTAACAGTGACACAGAAGTGATACCCGGGGTAAACCTACGATCTCCCATCCACTCATCAAGATTCCTCTTGAAGGGAGTCAATGAGGGACTCTGCCTAACCTGGACTGGGATTTTATTCCAGAGTGAAGGGAGCCTCTGGGTTATGAATCTGTCCCTCCAGCATGTCCTATTTATTTCAGTGCTGAGGTTCAAGTCTCTCGAGCGCGTAGCTCGATGGGATTTGGATTTTCTGAGGTGCAGCATGTCCATTAATTCCGGGTTGAACATGGCTTTATACATCAGGCACAGATCACCTCTGAACAGGCGGTATGCCACTGAGTAGAGCTGGAGTTTCTTTAACCGGGCAGCATATGGCATCTGTTTGAGCCCTTTGATCCTCTTGGTGAGGTACTTTTGGGGTCTTTCCAGTTGCTGCAGGTGTCTGGTAAGGTACATCCCAAAAGGGGCATTGTACTCAATTATGGGCCTGATGAGGGATGAGTAAAGAGGCACGATGACCTCCCTCATCTAGATGTGAATCCTTCATGATTAGGTGGGCTATATAAAATGTTTTTCTAACCACTTTGGCCACGTGGTTGTCAAATGAGAGATTGCTATCAACTTGGGTCCCCAGGTCCCTAATTACTTCTTCTGTACTTAATGGATTACCACCTATGTGGTAATTTGTGGGCACTTTGTTTTTGCCAAAGGGGATGACTATACACTTTTGGCATTTAGCTTGAGACCATGGCTCTGGCACCAGTTGTCTGTTTCTATGAGGCCCTTTTGGAGGATGCTTGTGTCAGCTGGAGAGTCGATTATGGTGCCCAGTTTGCAGTCATCTGCGAACTTGGTCAGCCACAGTCCTTCCGTGTTGGCCTGTACCTCCGAGAAATATATACCGAACAAGAGAGGTCCCAGGACTGAGCCTTGTGGGACACCACTTGTAACTGGTTTGGAGTCTGACATGGCTCCAGCAATTCTAACCATGTGGGTTCTGTCCTTGAGCCAGTTTGCAATCCATCTAGTGACATAGGGGTTTATATTTAAGCTGGTGAGCTTATCTATAATGCCCGAGTGGGGTATTGTATCGAAGGCTTTTGCGAGGTCCAGGTAGGCTGTGTGGACCACCTTCCCTCGTCAATGGCCTTGGTGACTGTTTCAAAGAAATCAACCAGGTTTAAGAGGCAGGATCTGCCCTTAACAAAGCCGAACTGGGTAGGATCCAGTGTCTGTAGGTCCCCAATATCTTTATTTATGAGGTCCATGATGATCCTTTCCATAGCTTTGCAGACCAAGCTAGTCAGGCTTATGGGGCGATAGTTTCCAGGATCCGTTGAGGCACCACCTTTATGGAGAGGGACCACTGTTGCTGTACGCCACTCTTTGGGCACATATCCTGTAGTAAGGCTGAGATTGAGCAGTAGTTTTATGTTTGGGTTTAGCTCTTCTTGGAGTTCATGTAGGACGCAGCCGGGACACCGTCTGGTCCCATTGATGCTGTGTTTTTTGCTTTGGAGAGGGTGGCTCTTACCTGAGCATCTGAGATGTCAGGGGGGGCAGCACTCTGCTGGGAAAGATATTTGCCCTTTTGGTGGGGAGGGGGGGAGAAGTTTGCGCTGAACCTGTCAGCTAGGATGTTGGCAATGTCTGTGGGTTCAGTGTATTTTTTGTCATTTTGGACTAATTCTGAGCATATCTGGGAATTACCACCCAGGTTCCTAACATAACTAAAGAAAGCCTTGTGATTATCCTTAGTGTCCTGTGCAATTTTTCTCTCAAAGCTGGCCTTGGACAATTTTATGAGTGCCCGTAGTTTTTTGCTAATACTGATCAGTGATGCCTTCCCTTTTTGGGATTTTGCTTTATCATTTAGTAGCTTCCTCCTTCTATTGTATAGTTTGTTTATGGCTGGGGTCCACCAGACAGGACGTCTGCCTTTGGAGGATTGGGTCTTGGTTTTATTTGGGATCGCATGATCCATGTATTCCTGAAGGTGTTCATAGAATGCGTTTATAAAGGATTCTGTGGTCTGGGCCGTATTTTCCACAGGAGGATTCCACCTCGGTTTTGAGGAGTGTGAACTTTGCTTTAGAGAAGTTTTTCACTGTGGTTTTCTGGACAGGGGTGGGGCCCGGATGTGAATATCCAGTGAGATTAGTTTATGGTCTGATCTTACCAGTGAAGGATACACTTCTGGTCTGGAGCATAGAGTCCCCATGTTGGTGATGATCAGGTCCAGTATGTTTTCCCCACTTGTGGGAGTGGTAACAAGTTGTTCCATAGCATTTGAGTTTATAAATTCTAGGAACCTTTGGGCTAGGGTGTTGGAGCTAGAGTAATGCTCCCAGTCTATGTTTGGGTAGTTGAAGTCGCCCAATATAATGGTGTTTGGAGAGACCTTCATATTTTCCAGTGTTCTCACAAAGGTCGAGTGGGGTTCCTGGGTTTGGGAGGGTGGTCTGTAGCAGGCTATAAACTGGAAGGCAGTTTTACCCACTGTTAGTTGCACATGGATAGTCTCTGATGCTTCGTGCTTTGCCACCAACCTGGAGGTGTGGGTATCTTTGATGAATATCGATACTCCCCCTCCTTTTGTGGTTCGGTCCAAGTTTTGAGGCCGAAAAGCATGGTATGAGGTATAACCTGGTAGTGCTGGGGTGCTCTCGGGAGCCCTGAACCAGGTTTCCTTTACTGCACAGATATCGATGTTCTCCATGCTAAGGAGAGTTTTGACTGCGTGCATTTTGAGGTTTAGACTTCTGGCATTGAGTAGCATTACTCTTAGTTTCTTATCCCTTGTGATACCTATGAAGGTGGGTTTGTCTTTTGAGCCTTGCCTAAAAAAGGCACTATGGGGGTAGCAAGAGCCTTTGCCAATATCCGAAAGCCCAGGGGTGACAGGTGCAAGCCGTCCCTAGCGAAGCATCATGGCTTGTCGAGCATATCATCCCAAGCTGACAGGCATTGGATCCCCTTTGAATGATACCAGTACTTAAGCCAATTGTTGAAATTGATCATCTTGTCTTCATATTGTGGCATCATTCTTGGTGAGGGTAAGATGCTACTCAAGGTCAGGGTCATACCGGCCTGGGCTACATGCTCAGAGAGCTCCTTTATGTCTCTTTTCATGTAGTCCAGGGAGGTACATCTCAGGTCATTCACACCAGCATGGACAATGACTGAGTCATATTTGTACTTGCCTTGGAGTGACCTGAGTGCTTGTGTTATGTGGCGGATCCTAGCGCCCGACAGGCTGCTCACGTTGACCCTCTCCTTGTTCAGCCTGGTGAGCGGGGACGTCAGTGTGCCTGACGATAGAGTCACCTATTACAAGTGTATCAGGTGTGTTGTTTAGCCTTAAGGGCTGTGACTGTTCGGCACACTGGCTTTGTGAGATATGTGTTGCATGTGTTTTGTTTTGGGGTAGCGGTTGCTTGGGTGTCTGCTTTGGAGGTCTCTGCTGCTTAGGCAGATCTTTATTTAGAGCCTCTGAGTATGTTTTTGTGTGATTATGTGTTTGGTTTGCTGTCGTGGTAGGTCTATGTGAGACTGGAATTGTAGTGAGTGTGGTTTCCTTCTCCTCCTGACTGGTTATGCCAGTACTGAGTTGAGAGAGCTTAGCCTCCAGTTTGGCTATATGGTTGCATCTCTCACATGTGTTGGAATTTGTTGGGAGGAGGAGAGGGTTGTCTGTGTACATGAGGCAACCTCAATATTCCCAGATTCACCAGCTGGACCGGAGAGGAGATTGACAACTGACCTTTGGACATGCTAGAATGATATTGGGAATTCCTTAATAATTGAAAACAAGGGCCAGTGGGGAGTGAGGGTGTAGTGCTTTTAATTTTTAGTGCTGACTTATATAATTGCTTTAGCGCGCAAGTGCCAGGTAACTTAAGTGCAATGTGTTACAGGTAACTTAAATGCAAAAACGACAAACAGTAACTTTCTTTCAAGTGAAACAAGGAAATAAGTACAGTAAGCAATGCAGATATCACTAGTGATCCACAGAAGCGCTGAATTAGGTGGAATTAGCATTCCAGGGAAATAACAAGCAAACAAACAACAAGCATATAAACAAAGCTAGATTCAGCAGGCCTGGATCTAGTCTATGCTACAGCAAACAAGGTGTACCAATTTCAGTAAGATACAGTTCAAATATTCAGGTACTATAAACCTTTAACCAGAAATTCCCAGCTCAGAAGGGCAGAGTCCAGCCTCTTCTCCCACAAGAGTGCAGACCACGAACCTTCTTAATGTAAAATAACTGGCCTGAAGCCCAAGTGCCTAAACCAGAACTAATACACTTTAAGAATAACAGACACTGGACTCTCAATCAGCAGTTCCCAACTTAGAAGGATGAAAGCTACCTGTCCTGCCACCACAGTGCATGACACAAACCTTCCTAATGTAAAACAACTGGTCTGAAGCCCAAGTGCTTAATCCAAAAGACTTAGAATGATAGCTACACTTTAATCAAGTTACTACCAAGCAGTAATAAATACAATTGAATACTTTAGAGAATGCCTGGATTAGTGCTCAAGTTACACAAACAAAGCTAGATCCAGCAGGCCCGAATCCAGTCTATGCCACAGCAAACAAGGCGCACCAACTTCAGTAAGAAGCAGTTCAGATATGCATGCACTATAAGCCTTAAACCAGAAATTCCCAGCTCAGAAGGGCAGAGTCCAGCCTCTCCTCCCACAAGAGTGCAGACCACGAACCCTCTTAATGTAAAATAACTGGCCTGAAAGCCCAAGTGCTTAAACCAGGATTAATACACTTTTAGAATAGCAGACACTGAGCCCTCAATCAGCAGTTCCCAACCTAGAAGGATGTAAGCTACCTGTTCTGCCACTACAGTGCAGACCACAAACCCTCTCAGTGCAAAACAACTGGTCCGAAGCCCAAGTGTTTAAACCAAAAGGCTTAAAATGAGTTACACCAAGCAGTAATAAATACAACTGAGTACTTTTAAGATGATGCAAAAGTAAAATAAAGTAGGTAGAAACACAAGTACAGTAAAAGCAGATGAAAATTTTTTTTTTCTGAGCAAGTGCTGAGATCAAAGAAACAGATTTGAGTGCTGAAACTAGAAAACTGGCTAGTTATAAGAAAAAAAAAACTAAGCTAGAAGGCTTCCCTCCAACACAGAAAGGCTTTGGGGGCTCAGAAGCCTACAAATAGTCTAAACCACTTAACAGGAAAGGCAGGAAACAAGCTTAAATTTTTTTTCCTGTTTCCCAGATGCTCTCTTTGTACACAGTAGGAGTGCCTGAAATCAGAATATGATCTCACTGCACTCAGTTGAGTGAGCAAATGAGATGGGCCCAGAAGGAGTATCCAAACAAATTTACAAGTGGGGTGGGCAGTTTCAAGGCCACTAAGATTAACACCAAAACAAAAACAGGGAGGGTGGGTGGGACTAACTGAAGAGCAGAGTCAAAACTTCCAGTTCAGTTAATATTCCTGCAACACACAGTTAAAATCAATTTAAATACTGTATTTTTTAAAAAAAAGTGCAGATAAAGGTACTTAAATTCTCTTATACGTCCAGTTGAATACAGCAAGTTCTTAGCCGCCAAAGCTGAGGTTTTAAGCAGAAAATATTTCACACTGTACCACTTAAATAGGCAAGGACAGGAAATCAAAGAATGTGGCTACCCCCACACCTGTAATTACTAGCAAATAACAAAATTCAGCAAACACTGACTAACTTCCAGTTCAGTTAATATTCCTGCAACACACAGTTAAAATCAATTTAAATACTGTATTTTTTGAAAAAAAGTGCAGATAAAGGTACTTATATTCTCTTATACATCCAGTTGAATACAGCAAATTCTTAGCCGGCCAAAGCTGAGGTTTTTAAGCAGAAAATATTTCACACTGTACCACTTAAGTAGGCAAGTACAGGAAATCAAAGAATGTGGCTACCTCAACACCTGTAATTACTAGCAAATAACAAAATTTTGCAAACACTGACTAACTTACAGTTCAGTTAATATTCCTGCAACACACAGTTAAAATCAATTTAAATACTGTATTTTTTGAAAAAAGTGCAGAAAAAGGTACTTAAATTCTCTTATACGTCAAGTTGAATACAGCTAGTTATTAGCCGGCCAAAGCTGAGGTTTTTAAGTAGAAAATATTTCACACAGTACCACTTAAAAAGGCAAGGACAGGAAATCGAAGGATGTGGCTACCCCACACCTGTAATTACTAGCAAATAACAAAATTCAGCAAACACTGACTAACTTCCAGTTCAGTTAATATTCCTGCCACACACAGTTAAAATCAATTTAAATACTGTATTTTTTGAAAAAAAGTGCAGATATCAATTTAAATACTGTATTTTTTAAAAAAAGTGCAGATAAAGGTACTTAAATTCTCTTATATGTCCAGTTGAATACAGCAAGTTCTTAGCGCCAAAGCTGAGGTTTTTAGGCAGAAAATATTTCACACTGTACCACTTAAATAGGCAAGGACAGGAAATCAAAGAATGTGGCTACCCCCACACCTGTAATTATTGGAAAATAACAAAATTCAGCAAACACTGACTAACTTCCAGTTCACTTAATATTCCTGCAACACACAGTAAAAATCAATTTAAATACTGTATTTTTTGAAAAAAAAGTGCAGATAAAGGTACTTAAATTCTCTTATACGTCCAGTTGAATACAGCAAGTTCTTAGCCGGCCAAAGCTGAGGTTTTTAAGCAGAAAATATTTCACATTGTACCACTTAAATAGGCAAGGACAGGAAATCAAAGAATGTGGCTACCCCCACACCTGTAATTACTAGCAAATAACAAAATTCAGCAAACACTGACTATCTTCCAGTTCAGTTAATATTCCTGCAACACACAGTTAAAATCAATTTAAATAATGATTGTGTAATTTTTGGGAATGCTCATTTGAAACCTCGTAACCGAAATATATTCATGTTTGAAAGGAAAAAAGTCTGATATAGATTTATGTTTTAAAAGAGGCTGTTGGTCTAAATTAATAATTTTCTTGTTTAATTTGAGGTTAGGATTAAGGTGAATTGGTTGTAAGAAAGTAAACGCAGGAAATAAGTCTAGAGATTTAAAGATTTTTTGAAAAATAATTATTTTATGTTTTAGAGACGTGTATGTTAATCTTATTCAAGTTTTCCCTATTAAGGAAAGGGAGGGCTTTGTGGTTAAAGTTAAATGATTTAATATAATCGTAGAATAGTTTAACCCAAGTTGGAGACCAACTCAACAACTTAGGAAAAAAATTAGATATGGCTATTACTGTGCTACAGTTAATAATATCATAGTATAATTTGAAATGTGGTAAGCCAAGGCCTCCATTTTCTTTAGCGCAAGATAGCTTTTTGTAGCTAATTTTAATTGATTTGGGAGACCATAGAAAATTAGAAAGAGAGGAGTATAGAGACTTTAAAAAATCTGTTATGAATTATTATATTAGGCGTGTTTTTTGATAAATTCACTGCGGCTTGCATATGTCAGTGATTGCCAATGTGGGGACGTTTGATCAGTTTTAACACTGCCCATCTTTCACTTAAACAAGGGGTTTGACATCAGTATTCTCTGCACACACCCCAAGCAACACTAAGCACTGTTGTCTCCTCGGTCTTCACCAGAAACTTCAAACTTCCAGTTTGTCCCAATCAGTATGCACTCCATCCACTTTCCCCCAAGATGTGCATGCCCATCCTTCCTGCTTGCACAATTAAGTACTTACTGTTCTACTGATCACTGTTGCAGTATTCCTTCCCACATGCCATCCCCTTTACTTTTCTTTAACTAGGACTGAGTGGGAGACATTCTGTGTCTTCTACCTTAGCTGATCTCTACCTATTTGGTATTCTGTGTCTTCAGGCTTCCTGTCATTGAGGTATTCTGAGGTTTCCATGCTCATATGTCAGACAAATGGTTACATGGAAGGTTTTGATTTTGGTACCCCAGATGGATGTCCAGGTTATTTGGTAAGATAACCAGTTTGGAATGCTACAACAGTGATCATCAGGACATCTATTGCTATGGTAAGTTGTTACACAAGCATCCTTTGCCATCAGGAGTGATAGAAATACAATCCAGCAGTATGTCTGTGATTCTATAAATCAGCAAACTGGGAGGAACAAGATCTTATCCCCTATGCCATAAGGTAATGTGAGTGTGGCAGTGGGTGATAGATTCAGGTCACCTTCTAGAAGCAACCCTTGTTCTGGTAAATCCAACTGGCTAGAGGGGACATGCTTAGTAGATCTGTTCTACTGATTAACAAGTCAAAACGTCAGTAGCTCAAGAGATTTTCAGTGAATGGGGCCAGCCATGATGCAGTTTGTTTGCCATTCCTTCTAACACGAATTGCAGAAATTACTTTATCTTATGTCCTCCACAGGGGCAGTCAGCCAAGGATGATCTAGTCTGCCAGTGGCCATCAAGTCTCCTATACACCTTTCGCCCTCTCCCAGAGTTTCTGTAAAAAGGCATTAACTTGCAAATCTGAAGTGATTCTTGTTGCTTTATACTGACCACAGAGTTTGATTTCCTGTGATCGGACCTCACTTGAAGTTCCTTTTGCGTCTGGATTTGTAGATGTAGATTCCCCCCTCCCCCAGTCAGCCTCACGCAAACCTTCACAACCTCAAGCTAACTGTATGGTTTCTGCAGTTTCCTTAATGGCCAGGCAGGCTTCCCTTTCAAGTGATTTGGATGAAAAGGATGCAGCATTATGGTAAGTACATAATGTCTAATTATCTTTGGATTGGGCTTACCCATTGTTGCAGACCCTGGAGGTTTTCATTGATTTTGTGACATACCCTCTAAGCCGAACTCAGAATAACATTTTGGTGGCTTAATAGGTCTTTGTTCATTTCAGGCATTTCCTGCTTCAGAGAATGCCCTGAAAGTTAAGGACTTGGCATCCTGTTTGCAGATGCAATGCAGGGACATGTTCATAGACCCTGTATGTTTTAAGTTTGGAGGCTGACACAGACTTCATAGTTCCATTCAGACAGCTGAGGATGTTGTCGCATTGGATGTTTTAAGATGTGGATGCCTATTTTATCACCATGCTGCTATGGGTTTGTATTTGGTGTCATTATTAGAGTGAATGACAGTACTCCCCAGTCTCATTATGACTCTTTCTTTTCTGAGCAGAATTTTTTGCTGCCTTTGATATAGAATGCTCCATTAGTAGAGTGGGGAACACATCTCATCTCTTTGGTCCAGGTGAAATGTGCCCTAAACCAGAGAACATATCATTAGCCAGCTTACGCTGCTGGCATTGTTTATTATCTTGAAAGCTCTGGAAAAGAAGGTAATACCAAAGCCATCTTATTCAAGCCAAACAAATAATTGATTGTGTGGAACATAATAATGCTTTGCTGTCAATGGCCCATAGACAGGCTTTCACATTGCACTCATTTCCTGGACCTAAGGGCCTTTAAATATTTTCTGGTCAAGATCTTCTGGTATTGGAACTTCAGGATGGCTGCACTGATCAACAGCTTTATTTTAGGTTTCCCAGTATGAAAACAGAAGCTGAGAAAAAGGACCAATTAAATTGTAAACATGAATAAAATGCCTAGTAAGTACACTGCGTAGATGCCAGCAAAGAATACAGTTGAAGAACCTGAAAGAAAATCAGTCAGGAAAAGATTAAGAAAAAGCGCTGGCTGAGAAGAATCCTGCAGCTGTGCAACATGCAGTTCAGGCTTTAGCTTTTATCCAAGAGATGGCTTCCAGTGATTTAGAGGACAAAATAAATCAGATGTATTCCGAGCTGATTAAAATAAATGAAACCTAGGAGGAGTATATCCACTCAAATAATGAAAGACTGGAAAAATAGACAAAACTTTAACTAGCTGTTCAGATGACCTAATAAAACTGAAAAAGTCAGAGACTGAAATGAAGAAATGGCTGGCTGAGTATGAGGCTTCCCAAGAAGACCTGTTTCAAAAAAATGTAGTGTTAGAAGATAGAGCACATAGAAAAATGCTAAAATTTTCTGCTTTACCAGAGAAATTGGAAGGAACAGACTGTATCCATTTGTTGAAAGCAAAAATTAGAAAATAGACTGGTGTTCCAGAGCAGGACTTGTTAATTGAAAACACGCATTGAATGTATGCTTTCAAACTTGGCCTTGAGAAAACAGCCAACATCTGTATTAGTAAGGATGCAACCATATCAACAGAAAGAGTTGATTCTGATAAAACCATGGCAAAAGGGAAAAGCATTAAAAATTGGAGACAGCAGAGTGTTTGTGGAAAATTATTACTGACTGTACTCCAGGCAGAAGAGGACCAAATTTATCCCAGGAATCTGGGACTTTTGTTATCCAACATAAAGTGAGCCAGCAAGAAGAAGGGGGTTCTACTTCATTCTTGTGACATAAAACTCATAGGGATACTTTGCCTGTGGAAACCTCCAGTGATCCAAAGGAAAAGGTTTAAGAAAAAAAAAACATGAATTGACTAGAACAATCAGGTGTACGATGGACTTGAACTAGAGTTTAGTGCTTGGATATGGAGATGATCAGGAATACCAGCATCACTAAAATTAGTTAATAAATGTGAGATTATAAAGTGTCAGTTATGTTTGCGAAATATGATTTTGCAAAAAAAGTGGCTGAGAAAAGACTGTACTTTGGTTAGCTTTGTTAAACTTGTGGGTGGACTGTAAACCATATACTCCACATTATGTCATTAATGTTTGGAAGGCCACTGAAGGGAAAAAAATAAATATCTGTATTTTTGGTCTTAGTGTTTGCATAAAATGTTTCATGATATAAATTGTGTTATATTGTAAAGTAGTTTTGTATAGTGTGCAGTCAATGGCACTTTAAATGTGGGGAAACTGTCTTTAGTGAGTGCTTTATATGTTAAGGATATTAAAGTAAACGAGCACATTCTTAGGTGTAAGAAATATAGGTTTTACAGTATAACAAGAGAAGAAAGGCTGGACAGGCACAAGTTTAAGTTAATATAATGCTGTGATCTTGGGCTGCTGAGGAGGGGTGTAAATGTCCCACCTGTGACCCAGAGGGTGACAGGACTAACAATAAACAGAGTATAAAGGATTAGTCCAGATAAAATCACTTTAACTAGCAGATCTAGGAGATTCTCTCTGTCTGATACCCTCCCTATGGGAGGAATAAAGACACCTTGTTGAAGTTTCTATTTATTCGGTTAAGCAGGTAGATGCTTTTACAAGGGTGGATGTCTACATTAATGTCTTGGTTTAACAAGTAAATGTGTATTTTTGTAATCAAATAGACTTGAAAATAAGGCAGAATCATGAAAGCCATTGAAAATGCTAAGCTTCTTACATCTGCGAAGATAGTGCCTTGTTTGTTTTTTTCTCATTAGCAGATGTTTTCAGTGAGAGACATGAAATCTGCAGATGAAGGCAGTTAGCCATGGGAATTCTATACACTGTACTGACTGAAGTTTACAAAGATACCATCTGAAGTTGTTAATCTTCGTCCTATTCATCACTGATGGGTTCGGTTCCGAGCCCTCAGAACCGAGTCAGCCTTATCCCAAGCTTGCGTGCACCAAAAACTCTCAAGCTAAGCTGCTACCCACAATGCCCTTTGTTCAGTTACCTCAGATCTCGTTTGCCGCACAGCCATATAACAGCGTTTCACCGAACTCTCCAGCTAAGTGCTTTTTTTCATAAATATTTAATAGTTTGAAAAAGATTTTTTCTTCTTTATAATGTTTCTGTTGTTTTATATTGCTACTGCTCTACCCACAGGTATTTCTCTCTTACCACTGTTGGTAATTTCTTGGTATCTCTAACTTTCTACCTTTACGGTATCTTGTTACCATTGTTGGTATTTGTTTCTTTCTCTCCTCCATTTCCTCTCTTTCCTCTCTCTGTCCCTTGTGTGCAAGAGTGTGTTTGGAATGTCTGAAAAGAAGGGAACTACGGGATTTAAACACTGCTCTTCTTGCAATGGTAAACTGCCGAATAATGACCTCCATAAGGAATGTGTTTACTGTTTGGTGGTTCCACATTTATCGGCGAAATGCCCGTGTGATATCTGCGCTGGTTTCAGTCAGCGGACTCTAAATGAACGTCATAACAAACTTATTTTAAAGGGCCTGCTTGCTTCGCCTTTCTTGGAGGCCATTTCTGCAACAGAGTTCTCAACCCCTCCTGCTTCGGATTAGAAACGTCTTCGGTCGGACCCCTCTTCACCGGCCGGTGACAGAGGTAATGGTCACAAACACAAGGCCCATAAGTCATAGTCTAAACACCGTTCTGCCTCCTCGGTGCTGACTACCACATCGGCTCCGAGCTCGGCTCCAGTGAAATTTACCAAAGTAGCCTTGTCGGCACCAACAATTACAATGCCGCCTACGTCTTTGATACCGACCAGTATTACTTCTTCGATACCGACTAGTATTTCCACTTCTTTATCGGCACCAACTTCACCCATTTCGACACCGTTATCAGTTCCAACAACGACATCGGAACCGTTTCTATCGTTCACTCTTATAGTGACTTCTGCTCCGAGCCTGTTCACGGCTCTGACCATACCATTATTACCTGTTGCAAAATTGGAATAGTCTGTGCCGTTCTGTAACACACCACGGACCCGATACTCATCCAATGTGGACCCGTTTGCCAGACAAGCCTGCAGCCCTTTTTGGACTGGCCTGACTCCCCTTTAGATACATCGGTGAGATCCATCAGGAGCCTTTCCGAGTTGGATGTGGTGCGACTTTTTGATCAGCTGCTAACTGCTAGGGGAATCTCAAATCTGGCTGGACCCTATCCCACTCCTGGCTTTGGATCTATTTCTCCAGCAACCCCTACTTACTCTCTTCCCTTGGATCCCTCGGTTCTGAGGCTCATTTATCCAACTTTTAATAGAGGAATTCCTTCCTCTGCACCGACAACAACTCCGTCTGAGGTTCCGAGATCCTTTTGAGTGTCTGTTCCATTGGAACCCACCCTTCCTCAATCTCATGCTTGGGGAGTTGAGCCCTCGGTCCCGGTGTCTGTTTCAATGGTTATTTCGGCCCCGACTTTGGAGCAGAGGGTGACTACCACCCCGAGCTTGATTGAAGCTCCATCCCTGGGGTCGGTCCGTCTGGAGCGGGGTGTGACCCCGGTTCCGGGCTCCCATTCCTCTTCGGGCGGGCCCGCTTTCCGGGTGAAGGAGAGGGCGCTTGCTGCCAGCAATCCTCCACAGTTGGTTATTCCCCCAGTTCCCTCTGAGCTGCAGTTGTCAAAGTCCACCCCCCAGGACTCCGAGAGCGCAAGGCCCAGGAGACCCCTGTTCAGGGCATTTCACTTTCCGAGTCTTCTTCGGATGTTCCCACTGAAGAACCCCCTCGGAAACGGGTGTTTAAGAGGAGACACACGGACTCCCCGGAGGAGTCAATCACAGAGGATATGGACTACAATGATGGGGAAGGGTACCCACGGTCGCCCCCTGACTATGTCCCCTTCGGGGACATCATGGAAATCTTGAAACAGAGGGGTGACTGGAAGTCCTCAATCCTTTCCTCAGAGGAATCCGTATTCCTGCAGGCTTTTCGGTCTCCGCCCTCTACTTCTTGGGTGACCCCCCTCGCCGATGAGCTGGTTAAACTCATCGTGCAACGGGCTTGGAAGACCCCTAACTCCATTGAGGCCATCCCCAGGAGATCAGACAAAGTACTCTCCTCTCCAGAGGATCAACCCCATTGGTCCAGATGCTTGCCATTTGAAGCTATGCTGGTGGTGGCTGCCACGAGAAAGGACCTTGCAGAAGAGAGTCCTGCTGTTCACCCGCCCATCAGAGAGTCCCGGGCAGTGGACAGGTTAGGGAAGTGAGTCTTTGCATCAGCGACCTTCGCTGTTAGGTCTCTGAACTTTATAGCACATTTTACGTGGCTCCAGAGAGATCTTATCTCCGAACGCTCCTGAACCCTCGCGGGTCAAGTATCGGATGGAGCACGAGATAAGGTTGCTTCCCAACTTGCCAACCTAGAATCCATATCTAATTCATCCATCAGGTTGCTGTCACACGCAACCGAAGGAGCAGTTAGAGCTGCGGGTGCAGGCATAGTTATGAGACGTCATACCTGGATGCGCATCTGTGACCTCGCGGACTCCTTCACGTCTTCCTTTCTAAATGCCCCTATCAAGCCCTCATCTCTGTCTGGTGCGAAGGTCAAGGATGCATTAGCCAGGTGCGAGTAAGATGGGAAGACCTTGTCTGCCATTGGCCTACGCTTTTCCAAACCTCAGCATTCATTCTCCAGGAACCAGAGGAGCGGAAAAACTTGGCACAAGAAGTCTCAAGGTCCTTTCCGAGACGCACGTGATGAGGACTCCTCCAGAGGCAGTGGGGGTTCCAATAATGGAAGATGTCCCATTCGGGGCAGAGGGGGTCCCTGGAACCAGGGTTCCAGAGATTCCTTCTCAGGTAGACCATATCAGCGCTCCTGAGGTGCCTCCCGATTGCTTTCCTCTGGAAGCAGTCAGGGCACATTTCTCACTGCACCAAGATGCCTGGCTGTCCATTACAAACGATCAGTAGGTGCAGATAATCATTACCAGAGGCTACCATATTCCACTAATATCCTATCCAAGACCTCCAAAATCCCTTCCCGATGTCCCACCCAGTCAAAGGGAGGAGGCAGCTTCCGAGATACGAAAGCTACTTCAAAAACGAGCCATCCAAAGGGTCCCGTCAGATCAGTGTGGATCAGGGTTCTACTCGAGATTCTTTTCGGTGCCAAAGAAAACGGGACTGGAGGCCCATTCTGGATCTCAAGTCATCTAAACAAGTCAGTAGTTCAGACCAAGTTCCGCATGGTCACGATTCAATCCATTCTCCCCTATCTGCAGGTGGGTGTGTGGATGTGCTCATTAGATCTCCGGGATACGTATTACCATATCAAGATGGACAAGCACTCCAGGAGCCTCCTTCACTTCCAGCTGGGAGCCAATCACTACCATTTCAGAGCCCTGCCTTTCAGTCTCTCGACAGCTCCCATAATGTTCACGAAATGTCTTGCAGTAATAACAGCTCATCTGAGGCTTCAGGAATTCCAGGTGTTTCCATATTTAGACGATTGGCTCCTCTCTGCCCCCACCAAGCGTCTCCTGGTCAGGGCCCTCCGCTACACCTTGGCCCTAGCGGAGTCATTAGGCATCACCATACACTGGCAGAACTCAACCCTTCATCCATCACAACAACTGGAATTCATAGGGGCAGTATTCAACACGCAATCAAGCCTAATCTCTCTTCCTCCCCACAGGCTTCAGAGACTCGGGGCACAAGTTCAGGTGATACTCTGCCAAAGCAAGTTGTCTGCAAGGGCGATTCTTCAAGCCTTAGGATCTGTGGCCGCAGCCATCCCCATAGTCCCCTTAGCCAGGTTATACATGAGATTACTACAATGGCTCCTTCAGGCCCAGTGGATACCCAATCTCCACCCCCTGAGCTCAAAGATTCTCATCACCAACTTTTGCAAACAAGATCTCCTCTGGTGGATGCGTACAGACTAACATCTTTGGTGTTGTTCCTTCCAGGTTCCACAGCCCAGCACCACGGTGACCATGGATGTTTCCCTGATGGGGTGGGGGGCACTTCCAGGGAAAGTCAGTCCAAGGCACGTGGTCCGATGTAGAGGTCAATTTGCATATCAATGTCCTGGAGTTAAAAGTGGTGCTGTTGGCATTGCAAGCTTTTCATCCGCTTCTTCCATCCAGAACAATTACTGTCCAGTCGGACAACATGTCCGTTGTCTGGTACATAAACAAACAAGGAGGGACCAAGTCTTACCCCCTTTGTCGTGAAGCCATGAGAATCTTGCAGTGGGTGATAGCTTCCAACCGGTTCCTGATCGCAACGCACATCCCGGGGAGCTCCAACGTGATTGCGGACAGACTGAGCAGATGCATACTTCAACCGCATGAGTGGTCTCTTGACCCGAGTGTGGAGACGGAAATTTTCAGTCGCTGGGGCCAGCCATGCTGTGACCTTTTTGCCTCCCCTTCAAATGCAAAATGCAGCAGCTACTTTGCCCTCTTTCCCCCTCTCAGGAAGTCACCGAGAGACGCTCTAGTTCATGATTGGCCCACGGGTCTCCTTTATGCTTACCCTCCGATTCTTCTGATTCCCCTCTTTCTGCGGAAGGCGATTCGGTTGAGAAGCAAAGTGATCCTCATTGCTCTGTTTTGGTCTCAAGTGTGGTTTCCCTTCCTCCGACCTCATCTGTTACAACCTCCTTGGATCCTAGATGCTCATCAGGACCTCATTTCTCACCCACAAGGGCTGACTTCTCCAAATCTGTCCACCCTCAAGCTGACAGCTTGGTTTCTCCACTTCTCTTAGTTGCCAGGCAAGAAACCCTTTCTTCACCTGACCAGGATATTATTTTGGCTTCTCATAAACCATCCACCAGAAAACTTTACAAGGATAAATGGAAGAGATTCTCTATTTGGTCACATAATCAGGAGTTAGACCCCTTCTCAGCCCCCGTAGCCACTATTCTTCATTATTTGGCCGAGCTGTTCGACAAAGGTGCCTCGGCTTCTACCATCCAAGTCCATCTAGCAGCTATTTCCAACTTCCATAACGGGTCTGAAGGAGTCCCACTTATCTCCTCTCGTCTTTGCAAGACCTTCCTCAAGGGTATTCTTCACAGCAGGCCTCCCATCAGACAGCCGGTGGAGGCATGGAATTTGCCCTGGGTTCTGCAGGCTCTTTCTCTGCCCCTGTTTGAGCCAGCTGCCACCTGTGATCTAAAATTCTTATTTTGGAAATCCTTATTCCTGGTGGCTATAACTTCAGCAAGACGAATTTTGGAATTACAAGCGTTGTGTATCAAGAGCCCTTATCTGATCTTTCATAAGGACAGAGTATGAGTATCACTTCGAACTAACCCATTCTTCTCCCCAAAGTGGTTTCTGACTTTTCCATTAACCAGTCCATTGAGCTCCCTGTGTTTTTCCCAAATTACTCAAACTAGGGAAAGTACTGCCTGCATTCCCTGGATGTTCATAGACAATTATGGTTTTATCGTGACAGAACTAAATCATTCCACAAGTCAGACCAGCTTTACGTTTCCTTTGCA
The DNA here is from genome assembly GCF_019279795.1 of Protopterus annectens. Taxonomy (NCBI): domain Eukaryota; kingdom Metazoa; phylum Chordata; order Ceratodontiformes; family Protopteridae; genus Protopterus; species Protopterus annectens. Next base: position 72,697,737 of record NC_056738.1, read on the forward strand.
GGCCCTAGAGTGGGAGGTGCAGTATCAAAAGTTGTTTTGTCTAAATGGCTCAGGGATTGCATTTCCTTCACATATTCATTTACGGAGGGATCTAAGCTGGGCCAAATCAAAGCTCACTCAACTAGGGCTATTGCAGCATCTGTTGCCTTCCACTCTAGGGTCTCCATGTATGACATTTGTGCAGCTGCCATTTGGGCTAAGCCCCACACTTTTATCAAGCATTACAAATTGGATTTGATCTCCAGGGGAAGAGTGGCCTTTGGCTCAATGGTTCTCAAGAATGTTCTTCCATAAGGGCCACCCAGGTTCTCCAAGTAGCTGGGGACACTGTCCCATCACTGATGAATAGGAAAAAGATTAACAACTTCAGATAAAGAAGTTATGTCTTACCATAACGTTCCATCTGAGTTGTTGATCTTTTTCCAGTCATCACACCCTCCCACCGACCCCCTCCTAAGATTCCTGGTGGATCTTCTGGGTCTTCGTGGTGTATTAGGGTTTCTGTACAGAGATGGCCTCTGGCTTATTCTTTCTCTGTATGTTGCATGCAAACTTGATCTGAAGTAACTGAACAAAGGGCATTGTGGGTAGCAGCTTAGCTTGAGAGTTTTTGGTGCACGCAAGCTTGGTATAAGACTGACTCTGTTCCGAGGGCTCAGAACCGAACCCATCAGTGATGACTGGAAGAAGATCAACAACTCAGAACATTATGGTAAGACACAACTTCTTTTTCTTGCATCTGCAAAGTTGTTAGCTGCTGTTTTTTTTTTTTTTTTCATTGCTTATTACTTTTACTTCAAAATGAGGTGTCTGCAGGGCCATTTAATCTTGAGAGTTCTGACTATTCTTTGCTGAGGGAAATGCAACATTTAAAGGTACAGTGGTAAGCAATTCAGTGAAAAATAAAGTTTGAAATTATGGGAAGTGATTGAGAGATAGTAGCCACCCCAGCAGCCTTAATACTATAATACATTTAATAGAACAGTGCATAATTGAGTTTTATTTAAAGGTAGCCAGTCCACTTTTTCACAAGGCTAAAAGTGAATGCTTTCTAAAAGCATACAAACTGAATTTCACGCCTGGGAGGGGAGTAGAAACAATAAAAGAACATACAGCAATTGGTCTTAAGTGGGAAAGGAGGCTGTAACATTTGCTTTAGCATAGATAACCTTAATTTTAGATAAAGTCATGTCTGAACAAAAGAGGGTAGATTTCTGAATAAATTAATGATAACTCCAGACAACAAAAACTTTTAGCGCAAAGACATTAATAAGAGAAAAGGATACAGTTAAGAAATAGAGTAAGGGGAGTCTCACAGAACAAAAAGTGGAGCAACTGCAAACAGCTAAAGAGAAAATAAAGGGAGTATTTGGATAGTATGCATGAGTTTAGAAAGGTTTCTGTTCTGTTAAGCAACTATTTTTAATAACTCTAGAACATAAAAACTTTAGCAGAAAGACTTAGACAACAGAAAGTAGAAAGGGCTGTTGTCAGACTTTGGGAGCCTATGACAAGAAAAATAACCAGAGATCGTGTACAGGTATTAAGAGATATTTTGGACATTTTTATGAAAATTTTTTTATAGCAGAGGAATGGGGAAACCAAGAAAGTGCACAAATAGAAATTTTATGGAAGTCTTAATGCCAAGATTAGAAGAAGAGGAGTCTCAAAAACTAATAGTTGACATTTATTTATTTACCATTTGTTCATCTGGTAACTGGATTGGTCGATACTATTTACAGCCATGACCCAAGATCAAAGAGCAGAAAATACATCACGTTCAACAACATTATATGTGAAACGAGTACATAGTCAAATTCAGAACATAGTAAGACTGAATCCAGATAGAGTAACATTAAAAGATCCAGTCAGAGTGCATGGAAAAAAAATATAATAAATACACACACACAAAATACAGGCAGAGATTTGCATAAAATTCAATGGAGTCACACAAGTAATACTTACATTCCTGTATACACGTGAAATATTCAGGTATTTGATGTCACATTAAGAGGCTGAGAAAAGTTTATTAAATGTATTCTAGTATTCATGATGTGGGATGAAAATTTACCTTACCATTCTCATGATAGAAGTTAGATGTATTCAGTAAGAGATTCTCTTTATGTGCATTTTTGAAGCTTTTAAGTCTCAAGATTTTTGATGTCTGTAGGCAGGTGATTCCAGGTAGTAGGGCTCAGTCTAGAAAAGGCTCTTTTACGTACAGCAGTTTTAAATGGAGGGCATAGTAGAATGGAACGGTTGTCCTGTGTACTTCTGAATATGTAAGGGCTGTCTTGTAAAGGTAGTTTCACTCTTAAGGGGGGGCAGTGACCGTGTTTTATCACCTTGTAAATTACAGTACTTAGAAGAAAAGTGGCTCTAGGAGACACCGAAAGCCATTTGGAATTTTTTTGCAATTTGCAATGGTGTATCTGGGGGTCTGCTAGTAGAATGAATTTACAGATTTTATACTCAGCAGTCTGTATTCTGTGGGTATCACGGGCTGAATGCATAATGTGAAAAGGAAGGCCATATTTAAATTTGGTTATTAAAATATTTTTAGCAGTGGCCGTTTGAGTAGCAGGTGAAAGGAGGTGACTGGTCTTGTAACACAGTTTTAATTGAGCAAGGATTTTATTAGTTACAGAATCTGTGTATGGTAAAGGAAAAAGTAGCATTGAGTGTTTGGACTTTGGCACTTTTTTAGTGGCATATTGGTATTCTCTCCCCATTAAGATCTGTTAAGAGAAGGGGAAGAATAGTGGGCAGTTTCGTGGCTGAGGCAAAGACCATGACATTGGTTTTCTAGGGGGCAGTTAGTAGTTTGCTAATAGTTGACCAGGTGCATAACTGAGTGAAATTGTCCTGTAACTTAGTTTGTATATTTCATAAATTTATGATTTGGTAATTCTAGGGGTTATTAACAGAGAGAGAAAAGAGAAGAGAATTTAGCAGAGATCCTTGTGGTACACTTATATTACATTTACAAGCAGTAGAGAGTGAGACATTGTTATAGACTTTGACAGTTCTGTTTTTTAGATAGCTGCAAAACAAACGGTATTTTCTCAAAAGTTGAGTCTTTTAAGTTTTTTGGAAAGAAGGGTATGGTTGACCGTTTCAAAAGCCCTTGTCATGTCAGCAAAGAGACCTGCAATAATAAGTCCTTCATTTAGGTTGCAGTGAGTGGTATCAGTGGCCACTATATGTTAGAAGTGTAAGTGCAACCTGGCACTTTGGCCAAGAGTTAAAATGGCCAGATGAGAGAAGGACCACAGTCTACCTGTCACCTAAGATGTGTGCGCAGGTTAAGTAGCACATCCTGCCTGCCACACAAGGCTGTGTGCATAGGTTAAATACCACAGCTTACCTGCCACCTAGGCTATATGCATAGGTAAGTAGCACAGTCTGTCTGCCATGTTGTAGTAGTAGTAACAGTATTAGTATAGAGGTTGAATATTGCTGGGAATGAAAGGTTAAAAATCACAGCTTAACTGCTAACTAGACTGTGTACAAAGCTTAAGTTTCGCAGTCTATCTGCCACCTAGACTGTTGGAGTAGTGGTATAGCAGATGAAATAGCTGGGAGTCAAAATAAAGTGCAGCCACTTTATACTTGGACAATGAAGTAAATGGATCTGACAAGATGGGAGGATATTTAATTTATCTGCTGCCTAGGCTGTGTGGCTAGGTTAAATTGTAGAGTCTAACTGCTGTTTAGACTGCTGGAGTAGCAGTATAAGCAAAAAAAAAAAAAAAAGACCTAATAGGAGAAAAGAAGATCAACCTGTCTGCTACCTATGCTGTGTGCAACGATGCGTCGTACAGTCTCTCTGCTACCTAGGCTGTAGGAGTAGAAGTGTAGAAGGAAAAAGCTTTAAGGATAGGCAGTGAAAGACTAAGAGGAAAGAAGATCTGGCATAAGTAGAAGAAAAACAACCTGTATAGTACCTAGGCTTTGTGCAAAGGTTAACTTTCACAACCTTTTTCCTGCATCAGCTGTTGTAATTGCATAAAGAGTGAAATACTCAGGACATAAGCACAGGCCATAGATGAAAAAAAGATAAGTAAAGGTACAAGGTGAAAAAGAGGTGAGTGAGAAGATGATGCATCTACAGAAGGAAGAAGTGGAATAAAAGAATGAGACAGTTTATCTGAGACATGTTTTGCTTAAACAAAATTCCTAATGTAGTAGTGCACCTGTAAGCCAGAAATGTTTAAAGGAAGAAGGGTCCAACAACCCCTTCCTTGTTATCTCCTGTGCCAACCCAGTCTTCGAGTCTGGCCCCAATGGATCCCAGCTCTTCCAATGTGCTTTTGCTGGAGCAGGCAGTCCATGTGACTTCAATACCATCAGATTCCTTGACTCTCTCAACTTTGATGCTTTCTGATTGGGATGGGTCTCTGAGCAGAAGTGTCAACACTGGGGCTTGGGGGCGGTGAGCTAACTCTGAAGTTTCCCATCTCTTCCTCTCAGGCCTTCAGCTCTCGACAGCCTCAGGTCTTCAGTGTCGTAGCTGATGCCCTTTGGGGTAAGGAAGTCTGGATCAGTAGAAAAAGTGTTATGTTTTTGCTTGGATCCATCCCAACCTTAGGTGAATACTGCTTCTCCTTCAACTCCTTCTAATTGACAGAGACAGTACCAAGAGGCCCAGAGGTCACTTAATATGTGAGCTCCCAGTCTAATTTGGACCCATCTAATGTTTCCTTGAGACAGTACCATTGCAAACAAATGTGCAAATGGAAGTGCACAAACTCTTCACCAGTCTCTGTCACTGAAGATACAGATTTGGTGGAAGGTGAAAGTTTCCCCAGATCCCCCTTAGAATACGTCAACTTTGGTGATCGCCTCAAATTGATGAAACAACAAGAGGGTTGAACCACTGATGATCCTTCACCAGATGAATCTGCATTTCTTGAAGCCTTTGGTGCTGTGTTTTCTGCATCCTGGGTGGTACCTCCCACTGATCTTCTTATAGACCTGGTGGTTTAGCAGGCTTGGAAGGATTCTGAATTGGCGGAACCTATTCCAAAAAAGCCAGATAGGATTTTAGTTGCCCTAAGGACAGGAAGCATTGGAGCAAAGGTCCACATGTAGATGCCATGGTCATAGTGGTGGTCACAAAAAAGGAACTATTGGAAGAAAGTTTGTGTGTCCATCCCTGTAACAGGGAATCAAGGGCTTTGGACAGATTTTGAAAATGGACATAGACTTCAGTGATATTTGCCCTCAGAATGCTGAACTATTTAGCTCATGTGACATGTTTCCAGAAGAACTTGACCAAAGAACTTACCAAGTCTTTCTCAGGAGGCTTACCATTGGATGTTCAAAAAAACTGTGTCCTCCCAACTATCAACCCTCCATTCTGTGTCAAATGTGACCATGTGTTTGCTCTCTGAAGCAGGTGATGGCATGACTAGGGTGGCAGGCACCAGCATTACAATGCTCAGATATGCTTGGATGCACTTTTGTGATTTTACTGAAGGTTTCAAGATGTTCTTTGTCAGTTCCCCCTTTGATGGTTCTACAGTGTTTGCACCTAAATTAAATGATACACTGACCAGGAGTGAGCAAGTTTGTAAAACCTTCTCTGCCTTGGAAATCCATTTCTGTACACTCCTCCTCCAAAGAACCTTTTCTAGAAACCAGAAGGGTGGCACGAAAGTGTGGTTTAGGAAGTCACAGTGTTATCACCAAGAAACTCCTGCAGACAGAACTCTCTGAGCCAGAAGAGGAGGTAATTCCAATGGATGTCATGCCAGAGGCAGAGGTGGATCTTCTAATTAGGGTTTCTATGGTACCAGTGCTACTGAAAGGTTACCAGACTGCTGCACTCCAGAGGCAGTCAAAGGACACTTATCCCTACATCTAAAAGCCTGGCAAAACATCATAACAGATTCCTGGGTGTTAAGGATAATAACCAGAGTCTGGTCAGTGGGCATTCGCAGCAGCAGAGGACTAAGCTGCTAGAAAAAAAGAGCTATCAAAGAGGACCCCTGAGACCAGACTGCGGAGTCTGTTTCAGGCTCTTTTTAGTATCCATAAAGACAGAGGACCTTAGACCAGTTCTGGAACTGAGCCATCCCATTCAGTTTGTGGAATAGAAAAATTCTGGTTGGTCATGCTTCAATCCATACTGCCTCTTCTGCAGAAGGATGATTGGATGTGCTGTATGGATCACCAGGATGCTTATTTATCACATAAAGATAGAGCGGCAGTCCAGGAGATTTCTCAATTTCCGGTGGGACCCAGTCACTGTCAGTTCTGAGCACAGGCCTTCAGTCTCATGACAGCCCCTAGGGTGTTTATGAAGATGATGGCAGTAGTAGCAGCACATCTCTGCTAAGAATCCAAGTTTTCCCATACTTAGAGAAAAGGCTCCTCACCACTACATCCAGAAATCTGCCGCTACAACACTGAGACCTTTTTCTCTATTTGTTACAGGATCTGAGTACAATAATGAATCATACCAAGAGTCAGTTGGCTAGAGTGCAACAGATAGGGTTCATTGGATGTCACCTGAACACTTCTCTACAAATAGCCAAATTGCCAGATTGCAGGGTGCTTTCTCTGCATCTAGTTGCCACCCAGCTCATCTAACTTCCTTCTCAAGCAAGACTAGTACTACTACTACGAAGACTAATGGCTATGACAGCTGCTGTTGTACCCCTAGCCATATCCCATGTGAAAGTTCTATGGTGGACTTTTTCAGTCCAGTGGTCTCAAATGTTCACCTTCTCCATTCCAGGACTCATAACACACAAGTATATAAGAATCACATCAGTTGGTCATCAATTGGCGTATTACCTCTCTATCAGTAACAGAAGGCTGACTATTCTGCCAGGCATGGTCACGTGCCGCAGTAACCACGGATGCCTGTTCTGGGGTTGGGGGAGGCATTTTGAAGGGAGGACAGTCCAAGAGTCTTGGTCACATCTAGAGGCCAATATTTACATCATTGTCTTTGAAATGAGGGCAGACCGCCTAGCATTGCAGGCCTTGCAGGATTTCCTCCACAAGGTTGTGATTTCTGTCCAGACATGCAGCATCACAGTAGTCTGGTGTATCAACAAACAAGGGGGAGCTTGCTCACATTCTCTTTTCTGGGAAGCCATGAGAGTGTGGCAATGGGTGATGTTTTCACATTATTTTCTGTTAGCAGTGCACATCCTAGGGACATCCAGTGTACTAGGGGACAAGTAGTTATGCCTCATGAGTGGTCCCTCAACCAAACAGTGGCAGTTTAGATTTTCAGCTGCTGCAGCCTCTTCTCATCCTACCAGAACAGCAAGTACAGCAGTTGCTTTGCCCTGATCCTTCCACATGGACAATCTCCAAGGGATGCTCTAGTCCATAATTGGCCCCCAGGATGCCTCTATGCCTTTCCTTCAATATCTCTAATAACCAAATTTATTCAGAAAGCCAGAAGGTGCGAGACCAGAGTGATCCTCATTGCTCCTTTTTGGTACCAGCAAGCTTTATTCCCCATTCTTGTAGCCTCATCTGGATGTTGGATCAGTATCCAAATCTTCTAAGTTGCCCATCCGGAATACCTCTTCCAGACCAAAATTCCATAAAATTGACCACTTGGATCCTCCACTTTTAACTATAGCCAGAGATGCTCTGCTTTCTGACTCAGTGGTCTACATTATCTCAGCTTCTCAAAAAAGGTCTACTAAGAAGATATCCCAAAGTAAATGGAAAAAGATTTTCCGTTTGGGCCTGTTCAAAAGGTTTAGACCCTTTCTCAGCACCTCTTTCTTCCTTCCTTTTGTTTTGGAGTGTTTTTTTTTCAGATCTTTATCATAGCAGATCCAGTTTTTCCTACTATCAAAGTATAAATGACTGCTATTTCTAATTTTCATGTTGGACAGAAATTGACACCTCCATAGCATCTCTGAAAATTTCCAAAGCCTTTTTTAAGGGAACCTTTTTTGCTGAGACCCCAATTAGGAATTCTGTTCTCCCTTGGGATGTCAGTTTTGTGCAAAACCTCGACACCCTCCCCCCCTTTGAACCAGCAGCTTCTGCAGACCTAAAAAATTATTTCTTAGAAGACAGTTTTCATAGTTGCAGTCACTTCAGTGAGATGAATTTCTGAGCTACAAGTGCTTTCTTGTAAGCCCCCCCAATTCTGTTTTCCATAAAAACAGAGTGATGTTAAGAACACATCCTTTCTCCCTAAGGTGACATCTGAAGCAAATCTAAATCAGTCTATTCACCTACCAGTTACTTGAACAAAAGAAAGTAGGTCTTGCGCATGCTAGATGTTCATAGGACGTCCTTCTGTTCATATAGTGTTGTATTCATAACACAAGGGAATTTGCCTCTGGTCAACTCTTGTACGTCCCGCCGTTTTACAAAAGATAGATGCTACTGCTAGGGTGCATGTGACATCCCGCGTCTCTCTTTGTGGACTTCGGCCATAAACAGATGTCTGGTACAAAATGCATGTCAGCACACACCTTCCTCAGAACTTTTCTGCTGCCTGTGTGACTGCCTGCTCCGTTCATCACTCCTTCAAATAAGTAATCCCGTGTAAAGCGCTCATCTTATCCGACTTCAGATAAGTACCCCATAGTGGGTTTTGATTATATTTTGCTGCTGCTATGGGGTTTTTCATGTCCAGTAGAAAGGGCAAGTGTAGGTGTGGAAGGCAAATTATACATAAAGATACTCATGACCTCTGACTGTTTTGCTTAGGCCAGGAACACGACCACTCTACTTGTAGTACTTGTCAGGCCTTTTTTCCCAAAACCCTGAGGAGTCGCTCAGCTGCCTTAAAACTTTATTCAGAAAACTGACATCTAAAGCATTTGGCCAAAGCAATGGATCTGATGTCTGGCCTCTCAGTTGAGCCACCAGTCAAAAAAGTCTAGGCCCAAACCGACTGCTGCGCCCCCCCAACCGTACCTCTCAAGGCCGATGAAGGCCCGGAGTCCGATCTGGAATCCTCGGACCTTCCTTTGGCAGGTTCCCAGGTGGAAGCCATTAAAGAAGTCGAGGGCACATCCCAGAGGGAATTGCAGGTGTCTCATCATATCCGAGGGTCCACGTGGGGTTTTGCAAGTTGTGGTTTGCGAGGATGGTAGTTCTGATATTGTTGAATGCTGTCTGGCATCCGGCCCTCCCACTCTTCACTGGATCTCTGATATCTTGATATTGGAGTACCATAAAAAGAAGAAGCAAAAAAACTAAACATCTTGCTCCTTCGCTGATACCCGTCGCCACTGATCAACTTCCTGACTGGCAGGCCTTCTCCAAGGCCTTCTGAACTCCTTCTTACCTCTTCGCCAGGCCCCTACTGCATCTACCTCCAAAGGTAAACCTGCTACTGATGTTTCATTCCAAGAAGAGGATTCATCAGGAGATGAGTCTCTCACTTATACCTCACAAATTGTTTCCCCTCTGGGGTAGGCTTCCCCAGATGAGGAATCTAATGGCACAGATTCACCAGGAAAAGATTTCACCTTCAGGGAAACCATTGTTCAAATGAAAGAATTCTTTAAGTGGGACAGCAGTCAGGTTACAGAGACCAAAAAGAGATATTATGAACACCTGCAAATGGAGTCTCCCAACCTGTCAACTGTTCCTTCAGTACACCCTGCCTTCTTGGATGCATTCCTGGCTGTCTCCAAAAACCCTGATTTCACAGCCTCCTGCACCCAAACACCCAGACAGGTTTTATAAGGTCCCTGAGGATGCTAAATCCTTGTACAAAGCACCCTCTGCAGATCCTTCAGTCATTGCTGTGGCTACAGACAAACCTGCTAAGCTACTCGCTTCCACCTCCCTCCTGCCCTTAGACAAGGAGAGCAGGTTAATATAGGGACTAGGGAAAAAGGTCTACACTTCTCCTACCCTAGCAGTCAGAGCAATTAACTACCAAAACCCACATGGCCAAATATTCCCTGTCTCTGCTAGCTGATGTGAGAAAATTACTGGGGGACCTCGCTGACTCCGCAGCCAAAGCTAAAATATCTACCCTGTTGAATTCCTGCAGTCAGGTGACCAAGCACTCTTTTAGGTGTAGTTATGATGCAGTAGAGGCCTCCTCTAAAGCTGCTGCTTCAAGGTCTGTCATTAGGCGTTACTCCTGGCTTAGGTTGCAGCCTCTCCCTGATGACATTGTCTACATTTTTGGATGCAACCCTAGACAGTAAATATTTATTTGGTTCAGCATCTGCTGACTTGTTTAAGACCCTCCAAATGAAGGTCAAGGAGCTACAGGAAACTGAGACACATTTTTGTCTCTCTGATCCCACGCTTCCAAAGGAATTACCCTACCAAAATCTCCTTTCTGAGAAGGCCTGTCAGACAGTTGGCAGCCCCCTAGACCGTAAAGATTTATTTGGTTCAGCATCTGCTGACTTGTTTAAGGCCCTCAAAATGAAGGGCAAGGAGCTACAGGAAACTGAGACACATTTTTGTCTCTCCGATCCCACGCTTCCAAAGGAATTACCCTACCAAAACCTCCTTTCTGAGAAGGCCTGTCAGATAGTTGCCAGACAAAAGAAAGAAGGACTCGAGGAGACAGGCCTCAGCCAGATCTGCTCCCTCTATTCTTGCCATGAAACAGCCCTTTCAGGCTAAGCCTGGTAGCCTGCGACTACCAGGCACTGGATCAAAACATTCCACTTTCCATGCTTCTCTCTCTCTCCCTAACTGCTTGGAATCGGGTTATCCAGGACTCTTGGGTCCTGTGTATAATAAAACAGGGATGTTTCATGAGTTAGGAGACCAAACCTACTCCCAAAGACATTCCTCAACCCCCTCGAGAACAACTGCCTTTCTTCCCCTCAGTTCTTCAGGAACTCCTAGTTCAAGGAACCATTCAAAATGTCCCTGCACATGCAAGGGGAAAGGGATTTTACTCAATGATTTCCTAGTTCCCAGGAAAGAAGGCCCATGGAGACCAGTCCTGGATTTGTCTTATCTCAACACCTTCCTTCAAGTTCCCTCCTTTCGCATGCTCACTCTTCGTGCCCTCATCCACCTGATCCTACCCCAGGCCTTCTTAGTATCCTTGGATATAAAAATCACCTACTTACACATTCCAGTCCATCCCCTGTTCAGGAAATTCCTCCACTTCTCAGTAGGTTCTGCACACTGTCGGTTCTGTGCTTTGTCATTTGGTCTCTCTGCGACCCCAAGGGTGTTTACGAAATGCCTGGCACCAGTCTTCGCTTTTGCCAGGACAAAGGGAGTCCAACTCTTCCCGTACATAGACGCTGTCCTGATCCATGCCCTGTCAGTTTCTTTGGATCTACAACATCTAGACTTCACCATTTCCCTCTTGAGAAGTCAAAAATCATCCCTGATTCCTTCGTAGGATCATGTGTTCCTGGGGTGCAGGTTCCTAACAGAAAAAAATGATGGCCTGTCTCCACCCAGAAAAAATATTGTCCCTCACTACTCACTTCAAGGAATTACTCCATCTAAAAGCCACATCAGCCAGAGAGTTCCTCAGGCTCCTGGGATTCATGGCCTCCACCATCCCCATGGTTCCCCTGGCAAAACTTCACTCAACTTCACTGAAGAAGTTCCAATGGTACTTGAGAACAGTCTGGAAACAAACAACACCACCTGCCCCTGGAATGGATGATTCCAGTGCCCCCATGGCTTTTCAGGGACCTGAATTGGTGGATAGCTCAGATAAAAGCTAAGCCAGGCCTGCCCCTGCAACCCCTGCTCCCCAAACAAGACCTCTTCACAGACGCCTCAGGCATAGGTTGGGGAGCAACCTTAGGAGAATGGAGTGTAAGAAACTCATGGACCCTCACTCAATAGAAAGAACACATCAGTATCAAGGAAATGAAAGCCGTGATATTAGCCCTTCAAATTTTTAAGGATCATCTACTTCCAGGCACACTGAGGTGGTACACAGACAATACCACAATGCTGTGGCACATCAACAAACAGGGAGTGCCAAGGTCCTACCTCCAGTGCAGGTTCATTCTGCAGGGATGGGAAATCGCCCTGGACAGACAAGTCAACATCCTAACTGTCTACATTCCCCCAGCAGACAATGTGATTGGCGATGCTCTAAGCAGGACCATGACACTATCTCACGAATGGATGCTAAACAGAGATGTATTTCTGGACCTAGTCCATCGATGGGGTATTCCAGATGTGAATCTGTTTGTCTCTCCCATGAACAGACCGCTTCCAACCTTCGTCTCCAAGGTACCACACCCCAAAGCATGGCTGGTGGATGCTCTCTCATTCCCTTGGAAGGGGATGTACACTTCTGCTTCTCCCACCTTCCCTCTCATACAAAACTTTCTGCTGAAAATTCAGAAAGAACAACCGCAAATCTTGTTAGTGACTCCCTATTGGCCAAGGCAGCATTGGTTCCCCCTAATACTCCATCTAGCCAAGGGCAATCACCATAAGTTACCCCAACAGATGGACCTGCTCACACAGGAGAGGGGAACACTCGTACACCCACATCTGTTCACTCTGAGCCTTACACTGTGGGTGATAGGGCATTGATTTCCTTCAGACACCTTTACAGAGAGGACATGCTTCAGGTTTTGCAGGAGGCCAGAAAACCAAATGCCAGAAAATCATACCTTTCAAAGTGAAAGAGATTTTTTTGCCTGGTGTTAAAACCACAACTGACAACCACTGGTAGTAGAACTCCCAGTGGTTTTGTCCATGCCTCTCAACCTCGAAACATCAAGAATCTGGACAAAGACCATGAAAAATAGGTACAGATCTGTACACTGATTAACATAAGATTTGCATACACGATCATGCAACTCCACCCACTCCAGTGGAATTGTGGGATGCCAACTTTTAAACACAAACCTGAAGAACAGACATATGGCCCCAGACCCTGTAGTAAATGGTAAACATTTTTTTTTAAATGTGTAGCAATGATGTTCACTGGGAAGGGAGAAGATGATGAACCTTAGGATTTTGTTTTTGCTGACTTGCAGTATGTGGGTTTTGTGGTAAAAGTAGGGCACTTAATGGTAGGCAATATTCTAATCTTAGCAAAAGAATATTATAGTTTGCTAGGACCTCCAAAAGTAATTCTCCATGGCCTACTGGTCAGTGGCGTAGCTAGAGTCTGTGCCACCCGGGGCTGTCTGAGTTTGATACCCCCCCCTCACAAAATTATGATCGAATGGGGCCCTAATACACAGCCCTCCCCCTACAGCCATTCCAATGTCCCATTACTTGGCTATTTCACCCCATGTATCATAAACACTCTAATGTATATACTGCTTTTCTTCTACAAGGATTATTTGTATTTCATTTAAAAGTTTTATGTTACATTTTATAACACCAACACTAATAAACATCTGTTAAACAAAGCAATACAGTCTCACAATGAAAGTAGACTTCGCATTAAAGTGTCTCTGCCCTTGAAACTCAAATTAATTGAAACAGTATTGAAACCCACATTCAAAGAAAATTCAAAAGTCATCTAAATAATTACACATTAAAGAGATCTGTAACTAATGAAGAGGTTGCTGCCCACAAACAACTTTATATTTCATTGTTTCATCAACAAATACAAATAAAGTGCCTTTTGCCCTTGAAGAATAAATTGCCTATGTTACGTTAAAAAAGCTGATAAACTAGTAATATTGCAATAGGGAATGGATGGCAAACTGATAACAGGTTCATAGTTACTAGATATCTCTGTGAAAGAGGACATTCTCAGGACTGCGGCATCCACTGCCTTAAACAGTACGACACAGTACAGTATCAGCAATCCATCTGCATACTGTGGGAGAAGAACTCACAGCCTTCTGCATCAAAAGCAAGCATACTACCTTTTGTGCTACTAACACAAACAGACCTGGCATAAACAGCACTAAACATCTCTACCCCTAAAGAACTAGGCAGCACAAGAAATCTAGAAAAAAGCCAAAATTTATTTGGGGGGGGGGGGGCAAAGGGCCAATACCAGGGGCACATTTTAAACATTGCTTGTTTAATCTTAGACAGTTGCTAGAATAAAATGTTTTGTGTTACCAATTACCATGCATTTCCTGAAAGATAGGAAGACTGAAACTTAAATGGTTATCATAATTTAGTGAATTCAGTTCTCCCTGATTTGGCAGAAAACCACAAATTTGAAGAGGCACAGACCAAATTATGAGCCAAACATTCTGTGAAACTTTGGACAGTTGAGAAACTGAATCATGAGTGGTGGTATGGATAGAGAATTTAAGCTCTTGCTCTGTGTACTTAAGTTACAGGGTTTGAGTCTGAATAATCCTAACTGGGGCATTTTACACAAAGACAGACACACAAACGCACTCTCTCTCTTTCTCCCTTGCAAAGGAAATTAGTGAGACATTCATTCAAAATGCATAATGCAAATGAATTAGTGTGCAATACTACAAAGGAATCTAGCACTTGAGTGAGACACCCCCCCTCTCTGTAAACTGCAAAGGAATTAGCACACTTTGCAAAGGAAGTAGCACTAGGTTCTGCACTCCGTTCCCCTGTACATAATTAAATTCAGTGCAGTACCTTGCAAAGCAAACTGCAAAAGAATTGGTGAGGCCTTCATTAAAAATGCATAAGCAATCAAACATTGTCGATCAAATACTGAGATATTCATTCAAAATGCATAAGCAATCAAACATTGTCAATCGAATAGTAAGACATTCATTCAAAATGCATAAGCAATCAAACATTGTCAATCGAATGCGCAATACTGCAAAGGAATCTAGCACTTGAGAGAGACACTCTTCTGTAAATTGCAAAGGAATTAGCGCATTTGAGTGAGACATTCAGTGGTTCATATACAAAATGGGTTTGTATACATAAGTAAATGCAAAGGAACTAGCTAGCAATTGGTTCTGCACTCTGTTCCCCCATAAGTAATTAAACTCAATGCAGTACCGTGAGTGAGAAATATTCTCAAAATGCACTTAAAAACTTGACATTAAACTCAATGCAGTACTGTTCCCACTTACATAAACAAAAGACTAGCACTTGGTTCTGTACTCCATTCCCCGTACATAATTAAACTCAATGTAGTACTGTGATGAGCGAGACACATTGTCAAAATGCATTCGAATGCAATAGTTAACACTACACTTGCAATTCCTGTACATAAATAAAAGACTAGCACTTGATTCTGTACTCCATTCCCCCGTATGTAACTATCTCAATGCAGAACTGTGATGAGCAGGAAACATTGTCAAAATGCACTCAATGCAATAGTTACATTACACTTGCCGTTCCCATACATAAATAAAAGACTAGCACTTGATTCTCCACTCCATTCCCCTGTACATAATTAAACTCAGTGCAATACTGTGATGAGCAAGAAACATTGTCAAACTGCACTCGATTGCAATAGTTACACTACACTTGCTGTTCCCCTGTACATAAAGAAAAGACTGTTCGCTGTTCCTAAAATTATCTTTTTTTTTTTGTTTCCTTACCTGGAGACGGGGGAAGAAAGAAGTGCTGACAGCTCTGCGAACTCCCACTACCAGAATAAAACCCGCGCGCTCTGACCGGTAAATTTAAATTAAGTAAAGTAGTAATGGCTTGGCAGCTGTCTGCCTCATGCTGATGTCATCGTGCACGTCCTGCACGTGATGATGTCAGCAGCAGTCCAAAAAAAAAAGGAAATTCAGAAATTAAAAGGGCCACTTGGGAATTTGTGGCACCCCAATATTTTGCCCTCAAAACCGGTATTTGCCGAGGAATTTGGTACAGTTGAGAGGAATGGTCCTGTCTTATCTGTCTGAATTGATAAAGTCTGGACTATCCTATTACTCAGTCAAGACTCACTTATCTGCCATCTCAGCATGCCTGCCTCTCACCCCTCCTTTGGCGTCTAGGCTGGAAGTTAAACTTTTCCTAAAAGGGGTTCTGCACCTCAGATTCCCCAAGGTAGCCCAACTTGCCTCCTTGGGATCTTAAACTTTGTACTGCAGAAATTGACTCTGCCAACCTTCGAGCCAGCCAAAGACTGTTCTCTCCAATATTGTACATGGAAAACTCTACTCTTGGCCATTATTTCAGTCAGAAGGGTCTCAGAACTACAAGCTCTTATGGCCTCCCTTCCTTTTACTGTTTTCCACAAGGATGGTGTGTGTTTACGCACCATCCCTACCTTTATGCGCAGAGTAGTCAATGAGCTGTCCCTGAATGAGGCCATCAGTCTACCCACTTTTTTCCCCTTCACCCCAGGCTGAAAGGATACTACATACCCTAGATGTTAAGAGTCAACGTACATACTGTCTGGCCAAGACTAAACCCTTCCACAAATCAGATAGGCTTTTTGTATCTTACCACCCAAGAGCCCTGGGACACCCTGTTTCCAAACAAACCATATATATCCTCTTGGATATCCAAAACCATCACCTTTTGCTAAACTGCCCAATGCAGAAGGCTCCCCTTCCCAGTAAAGGCACATTCCACTAGGACAATGTCCTCCTCTGGAGCCATTTTGAAGGGTCTGGATACAGCTGCCATTTTAGAAGCAGCTACATGGTCCTCTGTCCATACCTTTACCAAACACTACAAGTTGGACATTGTGTCTAGGGCCAGAGCAGGATTTGACAGAGCCATCCTTCATGTGTTCATGGAAAGTGCTTCTGTTCCTCCACCCAATCCTCAATGCAGGAGTCTTTGCACTCTCCCTTGTGTTTATGAATACAGCAGCATATGAAAAGAAGGACATAGTATTGTATAAATTCTTACTATAACGTTAGATGTCCTTCTTTTCTATATGCTGCTGTATAGTTTCCAACCCTGCCTTCCCCCTTGCACTTGCCTGACTCCTGAGTATCCACTGTTTAGTCGCTGATTCCAGCGGCATTCAGTTCTGAGGAAGGTGCGTGCCGACATGTTTTGTACCCAACGTCTGTTTATGGCTGACATCCAGAAAGAGAGATGTGGGATGTCGCACACACCCTAGCATTTACATCTATCTTTCGTAAAACGACCGGACGTACGACTAGTACGAGAGTAGACCAAAGGCGAACTCCCTTGTGTTATGAATACAGCTCCCCTACCCTACCCCCAATTCCCACCCACCCCCCGTTGTCCTAGACTTATACCTCACTAAACACTCCCTTTATTTTTCTCAACCTATCACAAACCTCCTCATCACTAGGCCACTCCCCTAGACTTATACCTCACTAAACACTCCCCTTATTTTTCTCAACCTATCACAAAACACCACATCACTAGGCCACTCGCCTATCTCTTTCATTACCACCTAGTTCCAATTACCTCTCATTTTAACTACTCCATTACCTATCCTAACCATCCTCTGTACTAACTACTTCCGGTATCTACCTCCTATTCAACTTCCATTAATTTCCTTTTGCTTTTCTTTTTACAAAACCCTACTTAATCGCTTGAAACATCCTCATTTATTCTTTCTACCTCACCTACCCACACAAGCTACTCTCATCTGATATCTACTCACTACCATGTCTCCAACGCACAAAACTACTTTCACATACATCCTACTCTTAACTACTGCTATAGCCACTCTGACCATACCTTATTCAATCACCTTATTTGAAAATCTTACTCTACATGAACAAAACCTTCATCTCCAACAAACTTTACCTTCTTCTTTTATCCACACCCTCAACCATAGTAACATAACCTGTACCTCTAACTATATACTACCAAAATATCACAGAACAACCCATGTGACATACTGCACAATCAAAAAGAATTTGAATAATTCTCACAAGATCCTAAAATTCCTACACTATCCCCAGCATTACCTCCTCCTACACAGGGATATTCATCCAAACCCTGGTCCCAGTACTAACAATAAGAATAACCATGATAATGCACCTTTACCTAAACCTTCTTCATTAACTAAAGCACCTAACTCCCTTCTGATAGCTCACCTTAATATTAGAAGTATTAACAAGAAAATACACCACCTGCATGCACTCCTGGACTTGCACTCATTTGATATTCTATGTCTTACAGAAACCTGGCTAAAACCTTCTACTCAAGACCAGGAAATTACCCCTCCTGGCTATAACATACTTAGATGTGACCGCAAAACCAAAAAGACGGGGGTATAGCCATTATCTATAAATCTAATCTCCAAGTTTCCCTCTATAATGAGCTTCCATCACTAGACACCAAATCTGAAATATTGTCTACTAAACTCCAAATTAACAACACCAAATCTATCTACCTAATATGTATGTATCTTTCCCCTGGAAACAATACTAATACTCTTGAAAACTTACTTAATTTCCTCTCTACCCAACTACCCCAGGAAACCATTGTACTTGGTGACTTCAACATAGACTGGTTAACCTGTACTTCCCAGAACCCTACTAACCACATAAATCTCTATGGATTCTCTCAATTAATAACCACTCTGACTAGAATCCACAAACCTAACAGGAAAGAATCTACTCTTGACTGGATCCTTATTAATAACCACCCTAGCAATTATACTCCAGGAACCCTTCCCGATAATATTAGTGACCATATGCTTGCTTACATTATTAGACAAAAATTTCATATCCCAACTACTCATAAACTCAAAACTTCCCGCTCAAAAAAATTCTTTAATCCTGATAGTTTCCTGAATGAATTGCAAGCATGTGACTGGTCACCACTGACCCATCTTGAACTTGATGAGGCTGTGACCTACTTCAACACTAACTTTCTTCATATCCTAGACTATCACGCACCTTATCGCTCTACTAGAATAAGAACCAAATCTGCCCCATGGCTAACAAAACAAACTAAGCAAAAAATGATCCTCATAAACAAAATATGGGCTAAATGGAGAGCTACCAAATGTCCATCTGATCACCTCCTCTTTAAACAGTTAAGAAATGCCACCAAGAAAGATACTCTTAGAGATAAAAAAAGACTTCTATCTTCACCTCCAACAAACCAGTCAACAAACTCCACAAAAATTCTGGTCAGGGATAAACAAACTTCTTCAACCAGGACATTCGACTACTCCTGCCCCATTAGGCTTCAACCATAATAATTCCAACCAGATCCCTGATG